>NW_022111368.1:39982285-39985511 GCF_000313985.2 Echinops telfairi
GAATAATGAGGGCAACAAATGTATAGATGTGCTTTACACAATTGATCTATGTATTGTGATGAATTGTATGAGCCCCAATAAATTGACTTAAAAAATTGTAATAAAGCAGCAGATGATCACTGAACAAAAGTTTATAAATATTAAGTCCTGGGTAACAAACATGAAAAAAAAAAAGAAAAAAGTTTCAAACGTACAAGTTGAAATTATTCATGAGATTTAAAAAGAAGGAAACATTGATAGCAAGAAAAGGGACAATTAGATTTGAAAATGAACAAAACAGAAAAATATAAAAATAGAGCTAAACTGTTTTTCAAAAAACTTTAATATATGGTCCAAGACTAAATTAGACAAAGCTGAAAATGAATAAATGAATAGGATAGTAGATCTGAGACATAATTGAGCCTGCAAAACATACAGATAGAAAAAAATAATTAAAGGAATTAATTTCCAAAGAGGTAATGATTAAAGATTTCCCATCATAGATGAGACATCTAATGAGAAGAATGACATCTAGTGAGAGAATTTATCTATGAAGATAAATGGCCGGTAGTCAAATTGAAAACTGCGATAGGAAAATGTTTAGAATACTGCTAGAGTATAGCTTTTGCTAAACCTGTTGAAATAAATTAGGGATAAAATCTGATAGCTAGGCTTATGGGCTCCTTGAATTTAATGAAAATAAATATACATATTATGAAGCAGAGTAACATGCTCAGACTTGGAGCTTTGAAAAGGTAATACCAACACACTGCAGGGTGTAATGTTGATATCAAGATTTGAAATGTGGATTTCACTGAATTCCAGTGATCTAGGTATAATATATTCATATATGAATTGCGTATTCTGTCAGTGTAAAGTAAATCATGGCAAGCAGTTAAGTGTGATCGCAGAACTACTAAGCGGGAGTATTCTAAAAAGAACAAAAGGGCTAAGCAACTGTCAATTGAGTTGTCAAAGGTAATTAGCAATTTGTCTTCTGGATCATTTGGAAGATAAATATAATAAGATAAATACTAAAGTCAGGAACAGGAAGTGAGTTGTATTTTAGTTTTGGTTTGGTTTGGCTTTGTTTTTTTCTGGGAAAATGAGTTATAAAGAGGGATAGGTTCAAGTAGAAAAAGCAATAATTTCAGCTTTAGACATTTTAAATTAAAGTTACACATTAGGTTTGACATGATGGATCTATGGAAGGATATGACATATGAATTGGCTCCCAAACTGCAGCAAATTAATTTTTAAAAATAAATAAATAAAATAAAGGCATAGATCTAGGAATAGGTTTGGGGCTCACACTAAATCCTAGGCCCAACTTAACAACAATCAGTTGTTACATGACCCTGCTCAATATTCACCTTCATGAATTGATCACTGAAGATAAGGGTTCTACAGCAAAGTGTGGTGAAGAAAGCAGATGGTGCCAGGCTATCAATCAGAATAGTGCCTGGGGCCTTAAAGGTTTGTATATAAACAAACATCTATCTAAGGGGGGAGTCAACTAAATCCATATGAAGAAGCACAGCAGCTTATGTAATCCAAAGATGACAACTACCTTGATTATGGTGAGGAAAAAAGCATTAGAGCAAAAATTATGAACACTCAATTTGCGGAGGGCTATGCGGGGGACTGTGAGTGTCTGCTCAGACTGAGCCACTGGCAAGAGTCGCGACCAGCCTTACTATCTGGCAGAGACCATTGTAATCTTGATTATGCTAGATAGAACTCAAAACCTAGCCAGTTGACCACATGGTACACACAGCCTGGATTGGTTCTAGGTTCAAGTATCTCTTACTCTACGACATAAATTTCGTCTGTTGTGCCTTGCCTTATTTTTTCCCTAATTCTAGAAATTGTTGTCTGCTCCTTCTTTTCCTTGGTTATATTTCTGACCATTTTGTTGATTTTGCTGATTCTTTCAAAGAATCAACTTGTGGCTTTGTTCATTTTTTCCTCATTGTTTCTTTGTTTTCTAGTTCATTTATTTCTGCTCTAATTTTTATGATTTGTTTTCTTTTGCTGTTGGAACATTTATACTGTTGTGATTGTTAGGTATTTGTGCCAACCTGGCCAATGGGAACATGTGGATGGAAATTAATCAGGTCACTGAATGGAGGGCAAAGAGAAAAATGTCTCTGCTAGGCTCACCCCCATCTCTCTTACTTTCTGGTGATCTGATCAGTGAGCTGCTACTTTAGCTTAATTCTCTGCCTCAACCTTTGTGCTACACTATCTGTGGGCCAAGCCAACCATGTCCTGTGTTGCTAAAGCTAGATGCTTCTTCGAGACAGACTTCACCATGCTGCTGGTACATACATCACTTGAGCTTGAGACTGGTCGATCCTGTCACCCTGCATTGTTTGAGTTTGATATCCAGGCCTGCTTTGTTAAGCTCCTGTCCTACTGACTGTTCCTGACTGTTGCATACCCATCATGCTGTCTGCTGACTGTAGGCAGACTCTGCGAGTTTTGCCTGAGGGAAAACTCCTCTGTCTATTTCCTTGGCCTTGGACCAAGCCCCCCTCCATGAGTTGAAGGATGTCCAGTATATTAATTCTTCCAAGGAAGTGAACTGAGCCCTTTGCACTGCTGTGTGGACTAATTAGCTGTGTGGAATAATTATATTCCTTCTTGCTGTGTAAACCTATCCTTTTGTATACACATAACCTAAGTGTCCTGCTTTCGTTTCTCTAGAGAACCCTGTCTAACAATGCTGTTGACTCTGTTCTCACTATTGAAGGCACTGTGTTAAGGTGCTGAACATGATTTTTTCTTCTGGTTGTGTTATCATTCTCATTAGTTTCTAGGAACTTCTTTGTTTGCGTTAACACCCAGTGTTTTTTTGAGTAGTGTGTTCTTGAGTCTACAAGTATTTATTTTTTATTGTTTCTATTGTAGATTTCCAGCTTTACAACACTGTGATCAGAGAAGGTGGTTTGAATGACCTCTATGCATTTGAATTTTCTCAACCTTGCCTTATGTCCCAGCATGTGGTCTATTTTCAAATATGAGCTGTGTGCATTGGAGAAGAATGTGCATATTTTTGCTGTTGACTGAAGAATTCTGTAAATATCTAGGAGGTATAGGTGTTCGATTGTACTGTTCCCGTCTTCCACTTCCTTTTGCATTTCTTTTTTTTTTTCAATCGTTTTATTAGGGGCTCATACAACTCTTATCACAATCCATACATACATCAATTGTGTAAAGCACATTTGTACATTCATTGCCCTCA
>NW_022111368.1:39986401-39999845 GCF_000313985.2 Echinops telfairi
TTCTTCCATGTGGGCTTTGTTGCTTCTGAGCTAGATGGCCGCTTGTTTACCTTCATCCTTTAAGAACCCAGATGCTATATCTTTTGATAGCTGGGCACCATCAGCTTTCTTTACCACATTTGCTTATGTACCCGCTTTGTCTTCAGTGGTTGTGTCAGGAAAGTGAGCATCAGAGAATGCCAATTTAATAGAAGAAAATAATTGTTTGTAGTACTATTATTTTTTTGATCATTTTATTGGGGGCTTATACAACACTTATCACAATCCATACATTGATCCTTTGTGTCAAGCACATTTGTACATTTGTTGCCATCATAATTCTCAAAACATTTGCTTTCTACTTGAGCCCTTGGTATCAGCTCCTCATTTTTTCCCTCCCTCCCCGCCACCTCCTCCACTTGTTTAGTTGTTTTCTTAGTAGTTGTTCTTGCCATTGCTATTAACACAGTATAAAACATTTCAGTGAAAGTAATGTTAATTTCAATCGTATTCACATGCTTTATTCTTATATAACACCATTCTCATTTT
The DNA here is from genome assembly GCF_000313985.2 of Echinops telfairi. Lineage (NCBI taxonomy): Eukaryota > Metazoa > Chordata > Mammalia > Afrosoricida > Tenrecidae > Echinops > Echinops telfairi. The sequence continues at coordinate 39,986,930 of NW_022111368.1, forward strand.
TTTCTGACAAATTATATCTCATATTTAAATCAATTCTCACAAATTTATAGTTTTGATTATTGTTATATAAACACACTGCTGTTGAGCTGATTCTAACTCATCTTATGGGATTGTTCCATAGGGTTTCCAAAACTGTGAATACTTATGGTAACACAGTAGCATCTTTTTTTTCCCAGAGCACCTGGTGGGTTTAAATTGCTAATCTTCCAATTCGCAGCTGATCCTTTCATGATCTGTATGACCAGACTATCTTTATTATTATACGAGAGTCCTTCAAAAGTTCATAGATAAAATTAAATGGAAAGATAAAATATTTTCACCTATTTTGAAGCCTCCCTCATATCATTGTCTTTTAATATTGGAGGAAACCTAAAGCCAAACTTACTGAGGTAGAATTGATTCAGAGTCACAGTGATTTTATGGATGAAGAAGACAGCTCCATGGGATTTGAAGGGTGTAAATCTTGACCAAAGCAGATGGGCTCCTCTCTCTCCTTCATAGAGTGCTTGGTGGGTTCCAACAAGTGACCTCTGAGCAGCCCAAGATTGAGCCCACTGTGCCAGGGAGGAAGAGAAGACTTCAAAACGAATCTATTTAGCCTGTCTTTTATGATACCTATGTCGTTACAATTACAAACACTGCTTTCACACTTTCTTTCTTTAGACATGGCTTTCTATATTTCTTTGAGCATATTAATAGTAGCTAAATTGAGACCATTGTCTACGAAGTCCAAAATCTGGTCACCTTGAGGGACATTATTTGGTTGCTTGCTTTTTCCCCTTACCTATCTTTTTGCAAGTGTAGTAATGTTGTTATTACAAATGGAGTTGTTTGTAACAATACTAGCATCATATTATTCCACACGCCACTGAGCTAAACTTTGAATCATTAAAATTACCATGTAAGAATAGACATTTTCCAGGGAGCCAAAATATAGATATATACTGGCTGTGTTCTGGGGATGATGCTTTTAACGGAACTCTAAAATTGATCTGAATTTTTTCATTGCTGCTGGCTGTTGACCACCACACGACTAAGGTGGAAAGTGAGGGGAGAAGGGACAGAGCCGCAAGGTAGAAAGTTACAGATTCCGCTTTCCGCTATCAAAATTCAGTAGTTCTCTAGAAGTATTTCCAGTTCACCCTGTTAAGTTGGTTAAGTTCTGAAAGAATTGGTTTTAGTTAGGTTGCTCATTTTAATCTTTATTTGGGAGGAGAGTGAGTTCTCCAAGGTCTTTCTTATGCCACATCAGAAGTTAAGTCTGCTCTGTTTAATATCATTTAAAATATGTGTATCCCCAAGAATATTATCATAATGCAATGTCTATAAACTAGAAAATAACACAATTAAATCTATCATTGGCATCTCCCTTTAGTATGAAAAAAGAAAAGTTGTATGTCTAAATAATATAGTTAGCAAAGAGTAAGGAGTCCTGGTGATGTAGTGTTTACGCCCTGGGTTAAGATCCACAAGGTCAGCAGTTCAAAATCGCCAGGCACTCAGCAGGAGGAAGACCCAGCTTTCTACTCCTGCAAAGAGTTACAGTGTCAGAAACTCGCCGGGGACAATTCAACCCAGTCCTAAAGAGTCACTTTGAGTCACCAACAACTTGATGACAGTGAGAAACACGAATGTAGAGATGGAATTTCTTCTCTTTTACTGGTATTCAGTTAAACTCCATAAAAAGAAGAAAAAGTAAAAGGTTTAAAAGAGATATTACATACTAATCCCAAATAAGATTTATCAGATGGAGGAGCTGGCAGCCACTTCTGTAACTCCACACACTTTCTAATTTTACAATTCATAAAATACTCACCAAAGCATGACACAAGTTTGGAGTTCAAGCACAGTACTCTTTATGTTGCAAGATCCATTAAAAGCAAGAATTTGTAAGATTCTCAGTCGTAAAGTGATTCTTTTCTCAAAGGACACTCGAAAAAGGCAATCAGGACCCCTTAATTCAATTTTATTTAAACAGTGATTTGTCATGCTACTTTGTGGCTCCCTCTCTCATGCAGTTATGCATGAAGCAGGAGGACTAAGACTAGAGCAGGCAGCACCCCTTTGCGCCCCTACTGCTTCTCCACACATCTGAAATAATGATCTGGTTTTCCCTGGGGAAGGCAGTAGTAAGTCTCAGACTTTCAATCAGATTGGAGGAGATTTTAATAATTCATGTATTCTTCTCTATGTCACCTTTCTCTGCTCTCTCTTTTGCTAATCTCCTGAAAGTCCCAAGTCTGCATAAGTCTATTAGACAAGATGCACTTATTTGGCATCATTATCTACTGACTTCCCTTCTTTCTGGAAGAGTAGAACTCTATTGTAAAGAACCAGTTCCAAAGTATTAAACCTGGAAGTGCACTCATCCAGTGGCCATGCCCTGGGCTCTGATCAGAAAAGGTGGCCTTGAGCCTTTCTGTACATCACTCTCCTCCTTTGTAAGCTGAGATTCATTTGTTTGTCTCATTTGATTTTTATTAGGTCATCAATGAGATAATGTATATTTAACAGTATTGTTAAATACAAAACTCAATACAAGTATAAGTTTTTGTGACTACTGATGTGATTGGCACAAATCCACAGACAGTTCATGGGATAAATAATTCAATCGTATCAATATTCAATACACTATTCAGCATTTATTCAGCCAATAAGATTGTCTATAAGCAATGATCCATCTTTCTACTCTTATTTCTCATGTTTGTTTTACTTACTTAATACTTGTTTAAGCCATTAAAACAAATTTACAATGCTCAACACAGCTTTGTAGGAATTTGAATTTAATATCACTGTATGAGTTTGATCAAGTCCGACAGGGTTATAGAAGCATTCTGGAAGCATGAATCCTGGCTGAACCCATCTCCACACATTCTCTCAAGGAAAGAGAGACATAAAAAGTTGATATTTGGTATACATCGATTTATTTAATATTTTCTCTTTAAAACATGTTATCCACATTTTTCTTTTCTTTTTTTTAAATGCACTTTGCTATTGCTTTTGGGCAGAGCAACAATTCAATAATGTCTGCATGTATGACTCCATGGCATTGATTATATTCATAATTGATTATATTCATAATTCTTTATGACTTATAGCCACCCAACATAGGGCTTCTGAGGCTGTAAATATTTACTGGATTTGAAAGCTTCACATTTCTCCTCCACAGCATCTGGTGTTTCAAACTGCTGACCTTGCCATGAACAGCCCATGGTATAACCCACTGGAGCAAAACACAAAGTGTAACCTAAGTCTATGGTCAGAAATAGAAGGTTACACTCTCACTGAGATATTTTTGCCTCATTTTTTCCCCCCTAAAATGAAATTGGTTCTGTTATGTATACTTAATTATTTTAGTATTCAGGAAGGATTAATCCACTTCCATAGACGCAATTCTAATTCAAATTGACCTTATAGGAGGGTTATGAATGTTGAAGTAAACATGCAAATTTCTCAGTCAAGGTGAAAATGCCCTGCTTCCTCACTCTTCTCCCACTCCCCTGTACCCCTGCACACAACTCTTTAGTGAGAATCAATATCACACATCCTTTTAATTTCCTTATTTTTTGTTTTGTTTGTTTGTTTTTAACTACATACCCCTCACAATCCTTTCCATGGTCTTTTGCCATATTTTAAAACTTTTTTAGTGCATCATTCTGTTTCATCACTCCCCTTATTTTCTTGTGATCGAATGGAACATAGAATCCAAATATGCTAAAATTCTATAGCATTTGGAGCATTCACAATGAATATAGAACTCTTTGAGTCGATTCTGCCTCATAACAACCCTATATGTGATTTCTGAGGCTGGAACTATTTGCGGGGACAGATAATCTCATCTTTCTCCTGAGGAGTAGCTGGTGGATTCGAACAACTGATCTTGAAGTTAGCAGTCCAATGCTTACCCGACAGGGCACCTGGGATCCTTACCTGTATACCTGTGTAAGTCTTCCTCCTGTGACACTTGGAGCATTGCCTGGAATGTAATAAGGGCTTAATAAATATTAAATCCAATGAATTTAAGAAAAATGCATATGTAAATATATGATGTGCTTTTTGGTGCCCTTAGCAGTTCTGATAACTGAAGTAATGTCTTGTGCCTTTTAAAATAACTATTTTATTCCAGGCGAGGATCAAGAGAGAAATTTTTTAAACTCTATTTAGACCTAGAAACAAAGTAAATATGCAGATATAGCCAAGAAACCCAGAGCTTACATGCTGCGATGTATGGCGAAGCAGTGCCTTTGACAGAGGATTAGTTCTATTTATAAAATGTGTATCTCTGAGCAGCGTCTGAGATTCTACAGCTCCCATGTAACTTGTAATGTTAAATCATGGTAGGTCCTCATGTTAGGTTCAATTAAATTAGAATATTCTTTTATCATAAAGACTACCAAGACCTATGGAACACAGTGTTCTTGCTCATGACTCTTTTCAGACAAAAAGAAAACCTCCCAGTGCAGTATGCTTTTGACACTGAACTTCATTTTCTCAGTATGGTTGTGTTAAAATGACTGTTTGTTTCACAGAGGTCTTAGGGCCTCTCTTTGCTGAAGTCAGGCGTCTACTGCATTGTATATGACTACCAGCAGCCACAGTGATGCATGATGTGGAAAAACATCAGTCCACCAATAAGCCTAAGGGCAGGCATCAAAACAAACTAAGCCTGCTAAGTTGAACAGCCAAACAGTTGTATGTAATAATATGTGGAAATGTGCATAGATAGCCACTGTTTTCTTTCATCTTCTTAGCAGTGCCTCATCCTTGGCACCAGAAAAACTCAGTATGTCTAAAGGCATTAGCAGGCTACAGCAACATATACCAAATAATTTGATAGATCTATGAGCTAACAGTTGTTTCTGCTTAGTATATTTCAAAAATACAGTAATACACAAATATACAGATTTTGGAGCTGGGCCCGTGCCTCCATATCCCTAGGTGGGTGAAATAAATACACAAAGTAGGCTGGGTGTGCACTGTTAGAAACAGGAGCAAACTTGCTTCATCAAAAGGTGGTACTTATTCTTCGGCTTCATATATCAGTGCCATGAGTGAAGCTGCATGGGTTGTATTACCCTGTTTCCCCGAAAGTAAGATATCCCATGAAAATAAGACCTACTTACAGTTTTGCCTCTCGCTGAAGTATAAGGCTTCCCCCCCAAAAAAATAAGACCTCCCCTAAAATAAGGACCCCCGACGCTACCGTAACTCTGGACTCTGGACTGTAGCAGCGGGTGCCGCTGCACAGCTCACTGTTGGCCGCAGCGCAGCCAGAGCAGACAGGAAGTGTGAGGTCTCTTTTAATAAAACAATAAATGTGTACCGTATTCTTCTTCATGGAAAAATAAAGACATCCCCTGGAAATAAGACCTAGCACATCTTTGGGAGCAAAAATTAATATAAGACACTGTCTTATTTTGGGGGAAACAAGGTGGCAATCTTTCTAATTTTACACGAAGTTGAAAATGGGGATTTTTCTGTGATATCAGCCAGCTGTTAGATGTTTACACTAGACAAATACTGAATGAGCTTAAAAACCAACCTAGCAGAAAAGCAGGGTGCAACAAAACAAAAAAAAGCCAATTACACAATTTAAAGGGCAAAAGAATCCCAAGGGATTCCTATTTCCAGTCTCTGCATTGGATAGAAAACAAATTCAAAGTCTGTAGCTTTAAATTACCACCTATAACCCCATACTCATGCAAGCAAACACAAAGACTCTGTCTTCCTTTTATGATTCCATATTTTCATTCTTTTTCCATAGCATTTGTACATTTTTAAGTGTAATAAAATATATTTATTTTTTATATCTGTGTATCTTAACCCTGTGAATGAAATAAATGATGAAGTTAAAAAAAGAAAAACTTAAACAGAGCATTTCAGAGGACCACTTAAGAAGGCAAAATAAGTTATTTAATGACATGAGCAAAGACTTGAAATTAGAAGGCATGTTGCACAAAATAATTGGTAGATGTTCAATCATTTCAGAAAGTGATGATACAAAAAACAAGAAATACAAGCTGCACTAAAGGCATTGGCACAAAAAAAAGCGGTTCTAAGAATTGACAGATGTCAATTAAAATATCTTAAGAAACAGATGCAACATTGGAAGCACTCACTGGCCCATGCCAAGAAATTTGGAAGACCTGCTCTCTGGCCAACCTACTGGAAGAGACCCAGAACTGTGCCCATTCCAAATTAAGGTGACCCATTAGCATGCAAAAATTATTGGACAATAGCATTATTTTCATATGCAAGTAATTTTTTTCTGAAGCTAATCCAAAAATGGATATAGCAGTACATCAATAGGAAGAGGCAGTAAATTTAAATCAGATTCCAAAGACATGGGATGAAGTTTATTGCTGATATGAGATGGATTTAGGTGAAAGCACAGGGAACCAAAAATATGTTTATCTATGTTTTATTGGCTATATGAAAGCATTCAACTGTTTGGATCATAACAGATTATGCACAAAATTTCAAGGAACGGAAATTCTAAAATGATTATTGTGCTAATGTGGAATCTGTATATTGACAAAGAGGCAGTAATTCAAACAGAGGGAGAGGGTGTTGCATGTTTTAAAATCTGGAGAGATATGTGACACGTTGTATCCTTTCACCATACCTATTCAATCTGTTTAGTGAGCAAATAATCTGAGCAACTGTATCATATAAAGAAAAATGAAGCATTATGTTCGGAAGACAATTCGCTAGCAATATGACACATGCTACAATTTGCATGCTGAAAGTGAATAGAACTTGAAGCACTTACTGAAGAATATCTGAGATACTATCTCTGATAATATCCACATAAGGAAAAGAAAAATCCTCACAAATGGACCGGTAAACCATATCATGGTGCACAGAGAACTGATTGATGTTCTCAAGATTTCCATTTGCTTGAATCCACAGCCAACACCCACAGAAGCCACATTTCATAAATCAAAGTCGGCATTGCATTGGTCTACTTCCTGAAAATGGCATCATAAACAAATATTACTTTTTGGAACGAAGGTGTGCCTGATCCAAGTCATGATTCCCCCCCTTGGCCTCAGCATGGACTCAGAACAAACTGACGACATGTGCAAAGAGCCTGAAGAAGGAGTGCTGCATTTGTGTTGTGCTGTGAAGACTATTACCTGCACGATGGCCTGCAAGAGCAGACCGATCTCTCTTGGAGGAAGTATAGCCAGGGAGTTCCTTAGAATAAAGGTGATGAGACACTGTTTCATGTACTTTGGACATGTGATTAGCAACGGATAGTCTCTAGAGAGGGACCACATGCTTAGTAAAGTGGGTTGTCCAGGGAAAAGATGAAGACCCCTTTCCATATGGACACAGTAGCTGCAACAATATACCCAAGCACACAGCGAGGGGGAGGATGGTGTAGGTTCGGGGAGTGTTTATACACAGGGCCACTATGAGTCATAATTGAGTTGATGCTACCTACCTTCAATATTAATATTCTCTCAGTCTCCATACTCCAGATATCTTCAAAGGTCTCCAGCACCTTGTTTTAAATGAATAGAGAAATGATACCTGTCAGAACTAAAATCTATGAGAGACTTGCCCTTCAAATGTGTCACAGTCAGAACCCATAGATGGAGAGGACGGAGAGGGAACCTGGCACGTATTATCAGCGATGGAGAAGGGAAGCACGAGCCCCACCTGGGAAGGTAGCTCAGCATGGTGGACCAGAACCCGGTTAGTGTGAGATCTTGTGTGAGGAGACCTCCTGTAGGGTGTCTGTTCCCAGGCTGAGTCAGGAAGGAATCCATACCTGGACTAGGCATCATGGCAGTGCCAACGACCCACAAATGTAGAAAATACATCCATGTTGGGAGCAGTAGAGGATGCCATACCAGAGTCCAAGGAAAATGAGGAGGGAGCGACCTGGTGGCTGCAGGCTGTTTGAGGCCAGATGGAATGAAGAGAGTAACCACGGTGGCCTGGACTACACTGTGACACAGGAACGTCACGGTCCTAGTGGAGTAGCAGATGTGATGCTCGATCTAAAATTGCCTTAAGACATGACTTTAGAATCGTTGAATTTTGGTATTTTCTTTTGAGCTTGAAAAGGCTTAGTAAAAACCTCTGTAAAATTCTGTGAAGACAATTTTCATTTTCAGAAAAATATTAGATTCTTCACTAAGTTGCTGAGCTTTGGAGTTTCTAGAACAGTTTGGTTACATCCAGATCATAAAAAGAAAAATGCAGGCACAAATTTATTTCGTCTCTCAAACAGTCATATATTGTGCTTGCAAACAAAATGAAGAAAAAGAGGAATAAGAAAAAGAGACCAACAACTCAAGGTCAGGGAATTAATCTTTCTCCAAGGTTTCTAAGCCTATCAGATGAAAAAGAAGTGGATGTTATTCTCCTATGAGCACACGTTTAGAAAGAAGGATACTGATTTTGATTTGGGATTGGAGACAAGTTAGTGCTTGCTGCATATGCTGTTATTAAAATGTGATTTGATGTGCAATATAGAATAAATGGTCAGTCAGATCCTGGTGGCTTTTGCTAATGACCTCCCATTTTAAGTTCTTTTTGGAATAAGTTGGGATGTAAATAAAAGGGTGAGTAGATTACTCAAGTATACTTGGCCATATGATTTAATTTGCACATCATCCCTCAAATTTTTATGGAGTTGTTTTTTATTAAAATTACATCTTTCTATTTATTATCTTCTGTATCTCACATTTTTCACTCAACATGGTATTTTAAACAACTTGTGTGTCTTATACATCGATTACTGTAGTGAGAACATCCTAGACTCAGGTGAAGATCAATGCCAAGATACATGTAGATCTCCAATAAATTATGGCTCCATAGATTTTGAAATACAGAAGGACCTTCCATTTGAGACAACAAAGAGAAAATTTTCTCCTATAGCTAGAATGTTAAGTTCAGATTTCTAGTTTCTTTAACTGTAAGAAACTAAATTTCTGTGTTTGAAAGCCATATGCTTGTGGTATTTCTGTTAAATGAACACTATATAATTAAGACAGTAGATATAATAAATTAATAATAACTAAAGCAAATTTTTGCTAAAGAATGAAATTTTACATAGTTTCAAGTACCTCTATAAAATATTTACCAATCACCAGAAAGGATAATAGAGAAACATTAAAATGGAGATGCGTACATATAACTTTCCTCTAGTTCTTTAATGCTTCCTCCCCCCCAATATCATGATCCCAATTCTGCCTTGCAAATCTGGCTAGACCAGAGGTTGTACATTGGTACAAATAGCAACTGGAAACACAGGGAACCCAGGATAGAGGACTCCTTCAGGACCAGTGGTGAGAGGGGCGAGGCCTGGAGGGTGAAGGGATGGGGAGTAGAAGGGGGGAACCAATTGCAAGAATCTAAGTATAGCCTCCTCCCTGGGGGATGGACAGCAGAGAAGAGAGTGAAGGGAGATGTCGGACAGTGTAACTTATGACAAAACTATAATAATTTATGAATTATGAAGGGTTCTGGAGGGAGGGAAGGGGGGGAGGGGAAATGAGCAAATGATATTGAGGGCTAAAGTAGAGGGCAAATGTTTTGAGATTGATGAGGGCAACAGGTGTACATATGTGCTTGACTCAATGGATGTATGTATGGACTGTGATAATAATTGTACGAGCCCTAAATAAAATAATTTTTTAAATGGAGATGCATAGAAGACTCCACCCTAATCAAGTTATATAAATAAGCAACATAAATGACAGCAGGAATTAAAACCTTCTGCTTTATGATATGTTGCAATTCAATGTCACTTCTGTGACATCCCTCCCAAATATGAGTAATGTTATAATAGTCATTAGGAAACACCAGTAAATCTTAAATTGAGGGACATTCTATGAAACTAGTCCATAAGCTTTAAAAATGTCAAAGTATTGACAGCCAAGGGAAAAAAAGGAGAATTTTTTTCCAAAATGGAGGAAAATAAGGACATATGAGAACTACATGTAATGCACAATGATGAACCTGAATCCTTTTGTAAATAAACATTACATTGTTGAAATGCTTGGTGAAACTTGAATGCTATCAGAGGACTAGGTGTTAGTAATGAATCAGTATTAGAATCCTGATTTTATTAGTTGAATTGTGGCCAGGAAGTTTTGGGGTATTGCCATCAGTTAATGCAGTCTGCTGCTTGCCAAATGATTCAAGTCCAACCCAAAGCACCATGGAAAAAAGGTCAGGTGATCTGTGAAACCCTATGTGCAGTACAACACTCCTTTGACACACACGTCATTGCTGAGACAGAAATTGTTTGTTTAGTTTTGGTTATGGAAGTGAATTTAATTTATTGTAGGAAATATGCACTCCATAATTCATAAATGAAATAGTATTGAGTGGCAAATTTATTCTGAAATCCTTTGTACTGTTCTTGTAACTTCTCTATAAGTGTGAGACCACTTCAAAATGAAGCACAGATGAAAATAGAAATAAATCTTAATGGATATATGCTTTGAGGATGTCAATTTCAAGAAATCTATTAAGATATTCAAGAAAAGTATTAAGATATTAGTTTAAATATATTCATATTTTTATAATAATTGTTCAACATTGTTTGTAATATGTGGCAATTGGAAATATTCTAATTGTTTAAAACTAGAGTGATTATCACAGCATGACTGAGTATCAAACTGAAAGTCCAAGCCAATATTATCCTGGAACATTCAGAAAAGGATTGATTTATGTGTATAGGCACAGAAGTTGTTTAAAATACCCAGTTCAGTGGAAAATGCAAAATACAGAATATAATAAATAGAGAGATGTGATTTTAATTAAAAATCACTCAATAAATGTTTGAGGTTTTATGTGTAAATTAGACCATGTATCCATGGATACTGTAGTAATTTGCTCACCCTTTCATTTATATCCCAATTTATTCCAAAAAGAACTTAAAATAGAAGGTCATTTAGCAAAAGCAACCACGATTGACTGCCCATTTATTCCATATTGCATAGCAAGTCACATTTTAATATCAGTATAATCAGCAGTAACGAACTTGCCTTCAGTCCCAAAACAGAATCATTATCCTCCTTTCTAAACTTTCATGTTTTCTTAGGAGAATAACATCCACTTCATTTCAATCCGCTGTTTTTCCAATATTGGATAAACAGAATTCACTGACCTTGTGTTGACTGTTTCTTTTACTTATCCCTCCTCTTCTTCCTTTTGCTGTCAAGCATATCACATGACTTTTCCAGGGATGATGCCCAGTATAAAAAATAGGTGACTGCCTTTTCTCTTTGCTTTTTATGGTACGGATAGAACAAAGCTGTTCTATTAATTCCAATGCTCAGCACCTTAGCTAAGAATCTGTAACATTTTTCTGAAAGTGAAAATGAGCCTCGGAATTTTACACAGAGATATTTGCTAAGCCTTTTCACGCTCAGAAGATAATCCCCAAGTTCAAGTGTTCTAAAGTCATATCTTAAGGCAATTTCAGATCGAGCATCACATCAGCTACTCCCTCCTAGAGCCAAACTTCTAAAATGCTTAGATTCCACTTTACACTTGAATTTCCAGAGCTGGACAAACTACCCTGGTTCACCTTATGGTGGAAACACTTCCTCCCATTTATTGAGACAATATGACCACTCTAACCTAGTGGTACTATTTTCAGAATGAAGTATATCCCTTATCATGTTTAATTTATTTTGTTTCTCAAAATTTAGAACTTCCTGGAGTTCCTGGTGACACAAGCAGGCAACATGCTTAACTCACACGTTAAAATCTTCCGTTTACTCCGAGGTGTCTCAGAAGAAAGGCCTGGCAATCCACTTTTGAAAAACCCATCATTGAAAATCCACGGAACACAGCTCCACTCAGTGGCTCCTGGTTCCTTAAGGACCAATACTGTCAAAATGTAAGTATGTCAAGTGTATAATACATCCCCCCAAACACTCCCATAGTTCATTCAAGACCAAACAAAATATCAAAGACATTGTGTCACTTGTCAAAAATTTGCTTCCAAAATCTGCATAATCAGATGTATGAAACATGTTTAATGGTTTGTGATGAGTATGTTTTGTGGCATTTATATGACACTGTGGGTAGATGCACTACCTGTGTATACTAATCTGTTTAAAAAGCTATTCATGAGACATTGTGGTCAGTTGTGCTTGCTGTTTATTCTCTGTTTAATATATTATTGCTTTGTTTCTTGATATTATTGTGAGAAGTGGTTTGTTAAGTTCTTGTTAGTGTGGCAGTGTATTAAATGATAAACATGTGAAACACACAGGTTTTATTGTGTAAGCTGGGTTATTGTGTTTAGTGGCACAAAGCATGTGCCATGATACCCTCTAGTAGTATGTACCACATGTGATATTCTGATTGATGATGGATGTGAGGAACAGGGTTGTTATATATTTGAGGCTATTTACTTAGATTTATTGTGATGTGTGCTTTATTCTATCTGTGTTGGGAGTGATTGTTTTGGTGGTACCGTGAGTTATGCCTTTGATTGTGAACTGCAAAGCCAGATATTCAAATTCACCAACTACTCTGCCAGAGAAAGAGGAGGCTGCATGGTGCCTGTCAAGGTCTATCATCTTGAACACCCTTATGCTGCTCCGCAGAGTGGCTCTGAGTGGCATTGGACTCAGCAGTAGTGGGACAGACAGAAAAGGATGTAGGATGGATCTTGATCAAAGTAGAAAACACCAGGAAAATGTCTTATATTTTTTATCAATTATTCTAAAGCAAGAAGCCCTGATGGTAGAGTCAGTTTTACACCTTAGGTGCCTATTAGTAAGGTCAGTATTATAAAACCACCAGTCGATCCACAAGGAAAATTTGAGACTTTCTAATCCTGTGAAGAACTACAGTCTCAGGCACCCACAAAGGCTGTTCTACTTCGTCATGTAGGGTTGCTATGGGTTAGACTCCACTGTTCTACTTCGTCATG
>NW_022111368.1:40000221-40090082 GCF_000313985.2 Echinops telfairi
TCTACTGTCCTTATGGACTCATTGAGGTGGTTTATGTTCTGGTGCTAACTGCAAGCTCAGACGTGAGTGTGGTAATTTTGGTGTTCAGAAGCGTTCAACTGGAGAGCATAATGAAGAATAAAATTTCCAAAAATGAAATAATGTATAATAGGAGCCTGCACATGGTTCAAGAGACAGCCTTTCAAACAGAATAAGGAGGTACCGTGTGGTTTAAAAGTAGAAAAGCTCTGCAGCAGGGTTTTATGCTTTAACTTACTTATTGTATCTGTGTGCTGAGCAATTTGAGAAACTGGCTTATAGGAAAAGGAGTATTTGAGGGAAATACATTAACAACCTGCGATGTGCAGGTGGCACAACTTTGTGAGCCCAAGCATGAGATGGGTGGAAATATTACATTGTCCATTCAAGAGGATACCCAAACAGAAGGACAACAAAAATCTTCACAATTGGACCAACAAACATCATAATGAATGGGAAGAAATTGTGTTTGTCACGGATCTTATTCTTCTTAGATCAACAATGCCCATGAAAGTAACAGTCAAGAAATCCATATGTTACAAAGGAATATCTGCTACAAAATTTATATATTTCTCTATACATTTCTAAAATGTCACTATGATGACTAAGTACAAAAATTAGCAAAATATCAAATAGTAAGCAAATTATCAAAATGTGAAGCTTTTATTTCTCGGCACACCCTCCATCTAAATCCAGGCACTTTGGAGGGTGGTGTTTCCATGTCTCTGACATATGACGGGAAAATGCCGGACTCTTCAATTTACACCACATCAAAACAGTAATATTGGAATCCTCAAGGGATTCAAATCGTGTTCATTATAAAGGTTCTCTATGTTTGAGAAATGAAAAGAATTCTAAAAGGGTAAGATCAGGAGTATAGGATGGATGGGTAAGCTTTCTCATTGCAATTCTCATAGAATGTCCCTTACTACCCTTGAAGAGTGAGAAGATACATGGTCATGATAGAAAAAGCAATATCCTTGGTGCAAATTCCCTGGCCCATATCTCATCAATGCAATTTTCCCATTTACTCATAGTTTGTTTATAATTAGCTCCTCAATCATCATGCGTCCTTCAAGAAAACTGAATAAAATTACCCCTTGGAATCTTCGTAAAACAATCATTATAACCTTCTGACCTGACTTCTCTTCCTTGAATTAAATTTGTACAGAAAATATCCTTAGAAGCCATTTATTTGATTAAGTATTGCTCTCTGGATCATATTGGTAAATCCAAGATGGATTCCTACTTACAGTTCATCTCATAAAACCATGCTTCATAGTGTCATTCTTGCTTAAACAGCTAATTGAAAGATCAGCTCTTTGAGACCTTTGGCCTCACAATACGTTGGGCGCCCAGCAAGCTAAAGGTGTCCTGAGTCCCAGTAAAGGGAGAAGCCTGCAGTGAGGCCCTTCTGACCACAGAGCTGGAAGGCCGGTCATCTTCTCTCTCCTGCAGAGCACATTGGAAAGTGGATGCTTGCAGATGCAGTCAGCTTCAAATGTAACATTTTACCATTTGGTCTCCCTTTGACCCATTAAAATGTGTCCTAACTTCTGATAGTTTCTGTCTTCCTTTCAATTGAGGTTTTTCTCTGCTTTACATTCTTATTGTTGTTGGTTTTTATAGGTTTTTCACTATGTGCAACCCAAGACGTATACATCTCGAGAGACAGTACCTGGATTAATGGTTTCTTGAGACTATGGCAGGGAGGTTGGGGGGAAATAAGGAGCTAATAACAATGAGTTCAAGAATAAAGAAAATGTTCTAAATTTGATGGTGGTGATGACTGTACAACTCTTTAATATGATTGAACTATTGATTGTACGATATGTGAATTATGGGACCGTGAAACTATTAAATACATAAATCAATACATACACAAAATTGAAAAATACCGAACCATGTGAGATCTCAGCTTCAGTAGCATCACATCAGTGGTAACTACAGTTTTCTTCCACCACTGTGAGAACTGCAGCCAGTTGTTTCATTTATTGGGGTCGACAATCTCCCCCCTCTTGAATTGTCATTGAGGTCTTCCCAATCTCCCTTACAGTACTTGATCTTTCTAAAATTTGTATGACGCGAGCCAGCATTCCTTGCAACGCATTGCAAGACTTCAATGATCGGGGAGAAGTCCACTTGGGTTTGTTTTTCGGAAATTCTACATTACTCCTGACTTGAAAATAGCTCCTTTCCCCCCACAATGCACAAAGCATCTTCTTTTTAAAGGTACCCTCATAAGAACAAGACAAGTACATTACTGAGAAAAATGGTCTGCAGTCATCCACCGATCACCAAGACATGTTTAAACACATTTTACTTGGAATATACGAGGGCAACAATCAACTTCAATCCTGGTACTCATATGTTTTACTTATTCTAGTACGTAAAGTCACTAGAACTTGAAGAAAATAACACAGCCACAGCAATTAATAACAGATAATAGTGTGAGGTGTGTCATATGGCTTCTAGAGGTGTATCTGTGGGCTACAGAATTTAGTGACTTGTGTGACACCTCAGAATGTTGTTTCTCCTATTGTCCTTATGAACTCATTGAGATGTTTCCTTTTCTCGGGCTAACTGCAAGCTCAGAAGTACAAAAGCACCAACCCCAGCCCCCACGTGAGAGAGATGAGGCTTCCTACCCCCATCAAAAGCTATAGTCTTGGAAACCCACAGGGGCAGTTCTACTGTGCCTTATAGGGTCACAACTAGAAGTACCTGGAGGGGTTTTAAGGTGCTCAATATTGTGTATGCAGTAGATGCACAATATTTAGCAATCAATAATGTTTAGCAATATATGTGTGGGATACTATGCTTCGTGGTGCTGGGATTGTGTGACATTTTGTTTAGTGATGCATATGAGAGCATTGAGCTTAGTGTTGCTTAATAATGCTTCTATCTTTATTTATACAAGTAGGGGGGATGGGTTTAGTGGTTATCTGTGTGAGATACCGTGCGTAGTGACCGTGTGCTATGGCTCTTGCAAACAAGGTGTCAAGGACTCCAACTTCAGGGCTGGTCAGTTTTATACCTCGAGTATAAAATGAGCCATCTCAGACGCATAAAAAGAGTACTTTCATGACCATCAAGAAAGAAGAGCCACCAGTGAATTGCATGCCAAATCTCACCTGAGACTATAGCACCAAGACCATGGCTGAGAGCGGTGGAGCTGCCCCAAGACGGCAACAGAGAGTCGTGGGCTCCAAATCCACGGGGGTGATCAAGCCGAGTGTCTCAGCAGGAGGATGGCCTCCAGAATGAAGAGTCCTTTGGACATTTACCAGAACTAGAGGAGCTTTATGGAGTGCTGGTGGGGTAGTGATTATGCGTTGGGCTGTGATCCGAATGGTCGGCAGTTCAAAACCAGCCGCAGCTCCTCAGGATAAAAACTGGGCTTTCTACTCCTGTAGACACTTACATTCTACGGAAACCCACAGCAGGTCGCTCTGACTCAGCACTGGCTCTATGGCAACAAGAGAGGCGGTTTTGTAACACGTGCTTGAGTAGGACAAAGGTTAAGAGACCATATGACTGGAAATTCCAGGAGCAGGGAGAAATGTGCCTAACGGTGAGGCTGAGAAATGGTGGACATAAGAACTATATCCTGATCATGTGAACCCCATTCATTTCCCTGAGAAATCCCCATCACCGTGAACAGTGTCTGAGAGTTCTGGCTGACCATCGCAATGCATGATGGCGCTCAGCAGAGCAGGGCAATGCCATCAGAGGGATGACGGATGTCCCAGTAAGAGGACACAGAATGGAGGATGAAGGCCCGCCAGGGCTCTGCCATAGAGAGTCATCCTGGGGCAGATGTGGAGCGGGAATCTCCTTTCCCCATAGGGAGCCTGGAGAGGTCAGACAAGCCTTTATATTTCCAAGAAATACTGTTTTCTTAGGCATGTAACGCTGTATCTACTGATACATGTGGAAAACATTTTTAAACTTCTTTTATTGACACGTGTGACATCAAAATTTACTAGTGTGAGGTTTTGATCACATTTCTCAGCACTATACCCATATGTGTGGGAAGCATTTTTGTGTGTACTTGTATTTCAGTACAATGTTTGAAGGAATATATTGTGTGGTATTGTCTATCTTAATTTGCTTTAAGGTATATGAAATTTGTGGCATTCTGTGCACCAAAGTATGTGTTAGACAATGTTTGATACATATGGTTGTGTTCTGCGCTTACTGATAGATTTCATGTTTAGGATGTCTTAGGCATGTGTGTGCTAATATAGTTACTGACATTTCCATCAGATAGTCTGCTTCTAATCTCGTGGTAGGTATGCTTCTAAGTTTGGTGATATAACAGATGTGAGGCAGTGCAGGAAACAGCATCTGGCCTCCCTCCCTATTGCCAAGGGTCAGGGTCAGTCATGCCTCCACCCTCCACCTTTCTTTACCTATTCCGACAGCCCCATTCCTCTCCCAGCACTCCGCCTCTGTGCCAGGTTCCATAGGCCACTCAGAGCGGTGGCCCCTGGGGCAGCATGGATGTTGCGGATATTATGGACGTTCATATCTCTGAGAGACACTCCATGTAGCGGTGTGTGGTGTGTGGTTTGTGTCGACTGTAGTTATAGGTGTGTGATATATTGTGTTCAGTAAAGTGAGCACAATTTTCTTAGAGATATATGTATCCAAAGCATTACTTAGAGATGTTTATTGTTGTGATATTTCATTAATCGTCCTTACTGTGTGTGCTCATGTCTCTAGTGGTTTGGGTGGGAAATAATATGTAGGGACATGCTGTGTGTTATCATTCTGAACACTGGTGCTTGGTGTGTGTGCTACTTTCTTTGGGGCTGTATATGTAGACACTCCGCTGGTTTAGCGACTGAGTTAAGTTAAATATGTGTAAATATGCCTGTTATTTGCTACGGTTTTCATAATCTATGTGTGAGATACTGTGTTTACTGGCACCTGGTGTGTTTGCAAGGATCCCTGGTATCACAGTGGGTGAGGCATTTGGCTGCTAACTGAAAGCTCGGAGGTTGGAATTGGAGAATAATGTGCCAACCTGCTTCAGCAAGATTTACCGTCTCGGACATTCTATGAAGCAGTTTGATTCTGCCCCATGGGGTTGCTATGCGTTAGAATGGACTCAGCGGAGAAGGTTGGATGCCTTCCCCAGTATGGTTAGTGGTCCATGTGTCAGCCTGCATTTAGTGGCACCTGTGTTTGCTACAGGCATGTTTAATATTATTGAGACACTGTGTTTACTAGTGAATCATGCTTATGCTGCACTCTTTAGTGAATCCTGTGAGGATTTAGGTTTGGTGATACGTGTGCTACTGTTGACTGATGTGAGTTTGAGAAATTGTGCTTTGTAGCTTCAGGTGTGTCTGCTACTCTATTAACTGATATAGGTTGACCCTTTGTGTTTAATAGCACCAATGGGTTGGTGTGTGTCTGTGTGTGTTACTGAGTATTCACTTATTGACTATCTTGTTACCGGCATTTTGCATTTACAACTGCAATAAAAACTCTGCCAGCCAACTATTGTCCATGTTAGTGAGATAGCAGGCACGGCAGCCTCTGCGAGGCCTTCAGGAAGCTGGATGGTGTTTCTCCAGGACACTGCTTCTTGCTGCCGGCAGGGGAGCATCATGTCAAATGGACCACTTCACTGCTCTGGTTCCCAGCTCCTAAGTAGCTGGAGGTCCAGCAGCTCTAAATGGCCATAGAGTCAAAAGGTAGGCAGGAGAGAAAGAGACTTTGGAGAGGGTCTTTGGAACCTAGGTGCATGAGTTTATTGACATCTTAAATGGGCTGAATGGGACCATTTAAGTAACTTCAGGTTTTTTGTTATTTATGTTACCTAAGAGTGGCCAGGCTGTGTCCTGTGCCCTCCCTCAGGGCACCACCTTGCAGAAACTATGAGTTTGGATGACTCATAAGGCCTGAAAGGCAATCAGGCTTCAGGATTGGGAAGTAGTGTTTGCAGAGGTGGTGCCTGAAATGCAGTTCTACAGGAAAGGAAAACTTAGACCCAGCACAAAGGAAGGGAAAGTGCTTGAGCCTGCAATCCTCCAGCCACACAACCTAAAAAACGTTCCAAAGGCCCACACCATACTGCACCCCCAATCTCATTGATGTTTACTTCTTCTGATCAAAGGTGAAAGCTATTATTCAAAGGAAAAAAAATCTATTTTTAATATCCTAGAATTGCATTCAATCCTTCCTTTGAATGTATCAGTAACTTCAGGGTTTTTGTTATTTATGTTACAAATATCGATATTTGGTTATAATTTAATTATACTTCTGAATGAATTTAGACCCAAAGGTTTGCAATTGGATCATCTTCTGATTCTTCCTATTCCTTACCATTGCGATTGGTTCTTAGCTCCTCACATGTCTGTATTTCTATGTCTTGTGAAAAGAAATAATCAAAATGACCCAAAAGATCTAAGTTCATCCTGCAGTGTTAGTCAGTGAGAGTCTGAACCGAAAAAAAATATGTTTATATCGTCTATTTGATTCAAGTAGTTTTCAAAGTTATATGTAGCCTGTATGAACTGTAATTAGTTCACATTAATGACATCTCTGGGTAAGCCAGTTTTAAATTGGTCAGAGTCTAAGTGAACACAGGAAGCCATCTTTATAATACTTTTAGGTTCATTTGTACAAGTTTCTCCCAACTGTGAGCAGCCCATATGACTGGAAGTGACTTAAACTTCTCAGAGATGCTTAGATTTATTTCAGGACTTTTATTAACTGAGCACATCAGTTCACTGAGTTCAATTTGGTTTTGATATATTAATCAAAAGTGATTTGAACCTGACAGGCAGGTCTTGTTAACTCAGCAAATTATCATCCCAAAGTCCTTCTAAATGTCTGGCTCTTCTATGTTTTGTATATTTCCCCAAACAAACCCAATTCCTAGGGTGATGTTTAAGTCTTAATTCAGAAATCTCTATCACAAAATAAATAAATGAATAATTTCATCTGAAAGGAATGTTATTTGTGATGACCTCAAAGCTTCGATTTCTGAAGTTGATTCCTTAAAAATGAAATATCTTAGCCTGCTATCATGCAGCATGCATTGGAAAGTGGATTATTGCAAATGCAGGGAGGTTAAAATTTAACTCCTGATCACGTGATCTCCCTTTTGATCCATTCTAAATTTGTTCTTGTTTTTGACATGTTCTGTTTTCTTTTTGATTGGGATTATATCTGTTTTACATGGCTTTGTTTTTAGTTTCATTAGTATTTTATGTATATGAGATCCAAGATAAGTAAATCTATGGAGACAGTAACTGCATAATGGTTCTTTTTGAATATGGGAGAAAATGAGGGGTTAATAAAAACAAGGACACAAATTAAGAAAATGCTGTAAAATAGATTTTGGTGATGATTGTACAAATCTTCTTGCTACCTTGCTATGAGAGGAAGGTATTGATATGGGCAACTAATAATTACTGAAGAACTGCCAGTAAGAAAGTATCAGAATAATCATTTTATAAATATTTCGCTTCCTACTTAGTAATGGCAATGCTGCCTCAGTTTCCAAGAAAATCAACATTCCTAAAATACACACATTGAAATCTTAAAATCTCTTTGTAAGATTCTTTATTCTGGTGGTCATTATCATCTTGGACTTCCAAGATGTCGTCTTGCTAGAAGTACACATTTGTGACCAAAGAATTTCCATTTTAAAGTGTCTGTCCTTACCTCATCCTCTGAGGCTCTGGCCCACCTGCCTCCTTGTCTTCACGCTCCACTTCAGGCTGTGTGGCCCCTCTAATGACAGAGTGCTGGGCGACATTCTTCATCTATGCTCTTGAAAAATAGGTGGACATGAGACTCCAAAATAAAGTCCATGTTTGCTGAGAACCACGTTGGCTACATTCTTCCACCTCTGTAAGGAAGCATGATTTGTTTTTCCCCTTCCATAAAAAGCAGGCCTGGAAATCTATTTCTCTAAAGACTGCAACCAAGAAGACTCTATGAAAGTAGAAGCTCTGAACATGCAGGGTTTACATGACTCTGGGTCAATGCTATGGCAATGTTTTGTTTGTAGAATGCCATCAGGGATATTGCCATAGAAGTGTTGACTTTGCCCTCAGGGCTGTCTGGGTGTAGCTAGAGATCCTTCAAGAATCAGATTTTAACTCCTTCCCTGTTATTTATTTTTTTGAGGGTCAAATTACATTGCTCTTAATTCATCTTCACAGATTCTTCATAACAAATTATACACTACCATCTTTGTGGTTAAGAATATTTACTTTGCTGTCAGACAGACTAAATTTAAATTCACATTTTACTACTTAATATCTTATGTGATCTGGGAAATATTTTTAAGTTTACCCATCTTTAAGTGAGGATAATTATAGGACCTTCTTATGTAGTTGCAAGGATGAAATACTGATCTCATTGCAAAGTGTTTGGCCACGTTTATGTCCCTGTCCCCCATCTGAATCTCTTTGGAATTTAAATAAATTACTCAGATTCAGATGTCTCCAGGAAGAGCCAGGTAATTCTGAGAGTCATTAAGACGTTAGAGAAGATGGTTTTGACATCATAAACGCTTAGCTTAATTCCTCCCCCTATCCACTGAGTGGCCAGCAAGCTAATTCCTGCTCTCTGGATAGTTAAGGGATGTCCTTAGACCGTCTTAAGACTTAAGGAAAATTATCATTTTCTCTACTTGCTAATATTCAATAATTTCATCATATACTAAAACCTGAGATATTACAAACTGTGTGAATTACAAAGTAAAAAGTAGATGTCATCTCTGTGTATTCTAATTTTCAATGGCACTCGGTCAAGGCAGCCTGTGCTGTTGTGGAACTCCACCCGGTGCTAGCTTCGAATAAATTCCTCTAACTTGGGGTTAGTGAATTGGTCTCTGTTGTTTTGGGTCACCAAACCTTATTCAGGGTAGCAGTATCAATTACTACTATTATTATATCCATTATGAATCCATTCCTCAAATTGCACAGTGAGTTTTGTTATCTTCTTTTATTAATAAAACAACAGATTTATACAAGGAAAGGAGCTCTGATTGTACACAGGGGTAAGCATTTAGATGTTAATCCAATGTTTGTGGTTTGAATCCCCTCAACCACTCTGCTAGAGGAAGATCTGACAATTAGCTTCTGTAAAAATTCCCAAACTAAAGTCTTAAAGACAAACAAGTGGCCATCCAGCTGAGAAGCATCAAAGCCCACATGGAAGAAGCACACCAGCCTGACTGACCACAAGGTGCAGAAGGGACCAGTTATCATACATCAAAGAACTGAAAATCAGATCAGTGCCCACCTTCCTGATATGATCACTGAAGACAAACATGTGCATAAGCAAAGGTGATGAAGAAAGCTGATGGTGCCCGGATATCAAAAGATACACCGTCTGGGGTCTTAAAGGCTTGAAGATAAACAAGCAGCCAACTGCCTCAGAAGCAACAAAGCCCACCTGGAAGGACCACAACAGCATGAGTGACCACGAGCTGTCGAAGGGATCAGGTATCAAACATCCAAGAACAAAAATCATATCATTGTAAAGGTGGGTGAGTGCAGAGGAGACTCAAAGTCCATTGGTGGGCAACTGAACACCCCCTTACTGAGGGGTTGTGGGGAGGAGACGAGCCTATCAGGGTTCAGGGTAGCGACGATGAAAAGTTTAACTTTCCTCTAGTTCTTTAATGCTTCACCCCCACTATCATGATCCCAATTCTACCTTACAAATCTGGCTGGACCGGAGGATGTACATTGGTACAGATAGCAACTGGAAACAAAGGGAATCCAGTATAGATGACTCCTTCAGGACCAGTGGTGAGAGAGGCGATGCCTGGAGGGTGAAGGGAATGTGGGGTAGAAAGGGGGAACCAATTACAAGAATCTATGTATTCCCTCCTCCCTGGGGGATGGACAGCAGAGAAGAGGGTGGAGGGAAACATCGGGCAGGGTAACTTATGGCAAAACTACAACAATTTATGAACCATGAAGGGTTCATGAGGGAGGGGGGAGGGGGGCAGGAGGGGAAAAATGAGCAACTGATATTAGAGCTAGAGTGAGAGGCAAATGTTTTGAGAATGAGGAGGACAACAAATGTGCATATGTGCTTGACACAATGGATGTATGTATGAATTGTGATGAGAATTGTACGAGCCCCTAATAAAATAATAAAAAAAAATTCCCAAACTACTGTAGAATTGATTACAACTCATTGCAACCCGATGGGACACACCAGAACGTCTCCGGAGGGTTTCTGAGACTGTCAATCTTTATGAGAGCAGACAGCCTCATTTTTCCCCCACAGAGTGGCTGTTGGGCTAGAATCACTGACCTCCGAGCTGGTGGCCCACCACTTCGTCTCCTGTACCTCTGGGCTTCTGTTTGCCAAGGGGATGGCTTCACATCTGCACAGGCAGTGCTACTCTGTCATGCAGGGTCATTGTAAATGAAACATGACTCAAAGGCGTCGAACAAGAAGGTCCCATAAGGATAGCTCTGGGGGATGCCTCTTAGTGACCTGACGTTCCTGCTCATCCCTCCACAGTCAGTGCTACTCTTCTGAGTGCCTGCGTTTCTCTCTGTATGTTTTATGCCTCCTTCTTGCCTTGCCTGTCTTTTGCACTACTTACAGAAGGAAGACAAAGAGGTTGGCTTACCATGTTTTCCCCTTCTTGGGGCTTCCTAATGTCTCATTATCCCCTCTTTTCAATCCTGCTTCTCTTCCTACTTTTGTTCCTCAATCTTCCCATCTATAACTGATGAGCAGCAGGCGCTCCATCGCGGCTGGGAGTGTGAGAAATTAATTTAGTTGTACCTCTCCACCTGGCCAGTCCCCAATTGTGGAACTTTATTTTGCCACCTCCCCCCAAACCCCTCCGTTCGACACTACTCCAAGCCAGGCCATAAGCCCATAACGCTTTTGTACTCAGTGTGCTAGAGAGGGGCGAGCAGAATGAATTTCCTGGAGGGAAGGGCTTGAGTTGGTTTGGTGAGCTACCCAGTAGCATCATTGGAAATCCCTCTCTTTCATTTGAGGTATATTGAATATATTGAATACCTGCCACAGCTCACTCCTTTTCACCATTCTGAGTGGGTGATACTGACTTTGCTTGATGAGGAAATGAAGGGATATGGCATAGTCAGACTGAAAGGATTTCAAAGTTTGCAATCATGTATTATTCAGTCAACTAGATACAGTAATCATCTATTCACTTAATAAACTTATGTGTATTAATCATTGGCTAGATATTTGATGCACAGCTGGAAATGGAAGTCTGTTAAGGCCTAATTCTTACCAGAGACATTCTTAATAATTGTATGATTATAAATGTATAATATCACAATTCATAATTAGAATGCTTATATAATTAATTATTAATTAACTGTATGATTAATATAAACAATAAATAAATGTATTAAAATAAAATATAAATAAATGCATATATTACAAATGTACTTAATAAATAAGTGGAATGAAAAGATTACGTTTTCCATGTAAAGCATTTGAAATTCCCTTGTGTATGTGTGTTTTAATTTACTCCTCACATCACAGAAGCTCATTTGGTGAAGCAGAAGAAAAATATGTAAAATGAGAGGTATACTCAGAAAGAAGAGGGAAGAAGCAAAGTAATAAGAACCTAGAGATAAACCACCACAATCTCGAATGTAAAGAGGAGCTTGGTACCAATGAACTGTTTTGCTGCTCAGCAATGTTACTTCCCAAAGAGGAGCTCGAATGTAAGAAACAGCAGCTTAACCAGATACTTGTGTCTAAGGGGGATTGTCTCCAGGACTGAGAGGTGCTGAGATAAAAGCCATGACTGAGGTACAAATCTGTGTCTCTAAAGGTGCACTCAGAATTGTGAAATAATGAATTCTCACTATTGACTGTGTGACAGAGAAGTTATCTTATTGACATGTGATATAACGTCACATAGAACTCAAGGGCTTGATTTGAACTTTTGACCAGACATGAATGAACCATAGTCATCTTCTAATTTAAACATTGTGCTTTTAATTGCCATGTTGAAAACTTCGTTCACAGCTAGAAATAGAACACATCTTTTGTACTAAATTGAACGTGTACCTCAATTCTTGAGTGAGCGAGGTGAGTAAAGTTGGTGGTGCACTGGGTTAAGTGCTGGGTGGTTAGCCGAAATGTCAGTGGTTTGAACCTACAGCCACTCCATGGGAAAAAAAGACAAAGCAAGCTGTTTCCATAATGTTTGAAAGCCTTAGAGACCCCAGAAGCAGTTCTACTCTGATCTCTGGGGTTGCCATGAGTTTCAGTCAACTCAACAGCAGTGAATTTACCGATTTTTGCTTTGTTTTTTTGGTTATAAGGTTGAGTAATTTTAGAGTTGAAATAATTCTGAAACAAGTCTCCTTCTTCCTCCCTGTGTCGGTCTGGGTAGACTAGAGAAACAAATTCATAGACACTCCTATGTGGATAAGAAAGAACTTTATATACAACAGCAATTGAATATTGAGAAAACATCCCAGCCCAGTCCAGATCAAGTCCATAGATCTGATATTAGCCCATATGTCCAATACCAATCTATAAATTCCTATTCAAATTCATGAAACATGTGCAATAACATGAATGTAGGAAGATCACAGGCCAGTGAGTGGGAAGTCTTGTGGATCCAGCGGTAGTGTAGGCATTTAAGTGCTGACATGGGTCTCCACGTAACTCCTTCAGCTCCAGAGTTCTAGCACAGCTCCATGTGTCCTATCCACAGGAATGTCTCTCAGGGAGTGAGTGTGTGTCCCGCCTCCACTGAGCTATTTATTTCCTTATATCCTCCAAATGAGGTCAACAAGCTGCCAACTGATTGACAGGCTAAACTCCACCCCTTCACTCTTCAGTTTCAAATTGACAACAGATTATGTAACTACCACACTCCCCAAAGCACACCTGGAGAAGAGGAATACTTGACATGAGAATCATGTGGGTTACTAATAAACTGAGGACATTTGATTTTTATCCATGTTGGGAGTCTAGTAGGTGACAGAAAGGTTCCAGGAGCAGATTAATAGGAAGTGGTAGAGAGGAACGGAATTCATAGAGGGTTGAATGAAGGGCTAAAGAATCATTCCTAAGAAGTGACTGATTGATCAATGATCCAGGAAGAGACCAAGGTTTTCAAACTGGTGTTCCATGGAGCATGATTTCAGATGAGTTAATTTAGACATTCTAATACTATCCATTATCTAGCTAGAAACAAAGCTGAATATTGTAAGTCAAATGTGTTTAATTGACAAGTCTATTTTGTTTCAGTATTCCTCGTGATGGGATTTCAGAACCTTTAACATATTAATAAGCAGTGTTTCTACAAAGAGGAGAAATGAAATATTTTGCAAACATAATTATCAAAGGGCATATATTAGCATTTCCCAGAAATCACATTTTGTGGACTATTTAGACAATGCTGGTATGAATGATTATTGATATTTGAAGCATAAAAATGTAAAACAGGTGAAGGCAAAGATGCGAAGTTCTGACATATGGAAAGATAATATGTATCTTTAGTGTGACTTTGAGGGAGGGGTCTGTTTACAGCAGGACCTCGGGTGACATAGAAGTTTGGAGAGACTCTGAGTGCCCACAGGTATAGTTCAGGACAAAGTTCTAGAAAATAGAACTTAGGGTAGAATTTCCAAACCCTAGAGTAGCTACACAGGAAACTCAATTTGTACGCAGTCAAGTAGTTGACCACGGATTATCATGCCAAAAGAATGCGATGCAACCCAGCATCTGCAGTGTCCTGCTCAACTGGGGCCACAACACCGCCGACCTAGCACTAAGAACTACTCTCCACATCTCCAGTAGATGGTGAGAAACAAGTAAATGACACATGTGCTTCCTTGATTGGAACTCAGGATGCTTGGGGGAATTTCTCGGTGTATTTTGTGTCTATCAACCGATAGAGAAGTGGAAATATGGAAAAGAACACCAGAAGTGAAATTAGGAAAGACTAAAATTCCTGGGGTAGTTTGGGTTCATTAGGCTCCATTATTTTTAAAAGCCCACATCATGAATGGGATAACTCACCACTTTTCCTCAGTTTGATCACATATTTGTTCAAAAGGTGTTTGAAGCCAATGCAATGCTCACAGTACTCCAAAAGGTACTTCTACATTTAAAAAGAATAATTAATATCTGTTCAGTCCCAAGCGGAGATGACCTGTCATAAGAAGTAATACAGTAGAAGGTGTACTCCTTTAAGAAAGGTAAGGTGAGTCGGCCACCAATCAGACGTCTGTAGGATAATTAAAGAAATGGACAATGGCGATCACCTGCAGCAATGACTCAGCCTCACCGGGAGCCATCTCAAAGCAAGCGTTTGAGAAGTCCTTCCCCAGAGTCCCCCAAACACATGCATCCTGCTAATTGTAGACATTGCTCATGCCATCGTTGACTACACAGAATGACCATTGTCCCCAGATCCCAAACTACATGATGTTTGAAATCATGGTAACGCATACTTAGTACATTTGAAGCATTTTACTTCTGTGTTTTAATCACACATGGCGTTCTGAGCACCGGAGATGGAAGATGGTCTTCAACAAGACATTTACTAGATCAATAAAATGTTTAATCATGAAATTTAAGAGATGAATAAATTTAAGTTAATACCGTTAAAGAAGCACTATTTTGTAAAAAAAACAAACAAAAACAAAACTGAGCCCCGTAACCAGATACAAGCCAAGCAATCCTGTCGCTTATGAGTGTGCCGTGGAAACCATCGCTTCGTGCACTGTGCCCTGACAGACGACAGACAGACAGCATCGACAGTAACTTACTGGAGAATCCTTGGGTAATTAGGCTGCTTTCTAGAATTCAATAGCCTTTAGGTTAACCGCATAACCAACTATGCCACCACGGTTCCTTCAGGACTGATTATTATTACATATTATTTATGGGGAAATAAAATCGAAGAGGGGTTAACTAGATCAAAGTGCCACATCTAGGAAGTAAAGCACCCCAGAATGGAGCGACCCTCCCTCTATTCTCTCCCATCTAGCTGACCCCAACGCACGGTGATGCTGCCGCACAGGGCAGAACTGCCCCTGTGGTTGCTGTGACCACAACTCTTTCTGGGGTAGAAAGCATCCTTTTTCTCCTGCACAGTGGCTAGTGCTTTCAAACTGCTGACCTCGCAGTTAGCAGCGCCACGTGTGCCCACTAGGCCACCAGAGATCCTAGGAATTTAATCTAGGCATTAGGAACCCAGGTATCAAGCTCTTAACCAATAAAAAGAATCATCCAGTGTGGCCTTTGAGCCTCAATTATCTAACTAGTAAATTCACAATCGCTTAATTTGGGTTGATGGCCTTGTTATTAGGCAAAATAAAGCAAAATTCCTTCTTTTCTATCACAATCTTTGGTATGTTTACATTTAAAGAAAATGCTGGACTTCACCCACAAATAGGCATAACCAAACCATTGTCATCCAGTGGATTGAGTCCTGTGCTTGGAAAATGTTATGGGGTAGGTAGCCTCATCTTTCTCCTGAGGAACTGCTAGTGGGTTTGAACTGCTAGACTTAGAGTTAGCAGTCCAACACTTACCTCACACTACCTCACTAATTATGCTTAGTGGTAGGTCTGTGATGACACTAATTTTCAAATTAATCAATAGCAGTTTTAAAGCGACTTCCCATTAAAAGCCATTGCCTCTGAGGCAACTGGGACTCACAGTGATCCTTATTTAGTCAAAATTCCATTCAACTGAAGAAGTTTCCATAAACTCCCCCAAATTTTAGTTTTATTATTCTGTTCTCTGCCTCCTATTTTAGGCCTCTCAATCCTGTGAGTCATCCAAAGACTTGCACAAGTCCGGCCCTGGAGTCCCTCCTGACCCTCATTTTGACGCCTTCTCTTTTCACAGGGCTTTTGTTTACAGCACCATAGTCTCAGTTGTTCTCTAGCAAAGCCCCTGACAGAGGAAAGGTTTTCAACCAAATACACTAAGAAATTAGATAAGGCCCTTTAGTACATCCCCACTCCTTCTCCCAAAGTTCTGCTAAAGGCAGAAAGTTTCCAGTTTGAGGACTTCAGGTGTGACCAAATCTGCAACAGCAGTATGAGCTAGTGTCCCAATGATGTATTCCCTATGATCTCCCCCAAACCAACTCTCACCTTTCAGTGGATGCTGCCTCCTGGTAGATGGGGACAGTGGCATTTGCTGCTTCATAAAATCATAATGAGGATACATATCAAAACTGATCATCCCAAGGCGAGGAATTATCAGGAGAATAAAATAATCTCAGTTGAAGAATTGGGAGATTGAAGGATCCTTATTAGATTCTTCATAACCAGAAGTGTGCATGATTCTGGCAGAAATAAAAAATATATAGCCTGACTACTCAATTAGTGGCCTGCTGGAGATTCCAGGTTACACAGACCAGGGCACTATTCATGACACACATTCTAACTTCACTTCTAATAACCTATACAATGGAATATTGAAGGAAGAGAAAGTCCTCTTTAACACAACACCACTGCAACTCTTCTAATGACCCTTGGGAGTCAGGGAGTTATGTCTTGTAAAATAGATAGTCTATCTTAAAATAGCCTAGAGATGTGAATAATTGAAAAGATGGATAAACCTTCTGAGAGTGTTATTTGCTTGTACTCTGAAATAAGGTGAAGGTCGCTGACTGTGCTGACTGTGAGGGTCCTATGCTAAGACTGAGTAAAGGGTTATTTCAAACCCACGGCTGTCCGGTAGACTCCGACTCACTCACAGTGACTGGATGGAAGGATTTTGCTAGGTACAATAGCATCTATTTGAGAACGTCTCTAAACTTTGGTGGGAGACCCTGGGTGGTAAAAATGGTTAGTCTGTTTTGTTGGTAATAGAACAAAATGGAAGTTTGTTTTGACCCAGAGCCCTCTCAGAAGACAGAGTGGGAAATCTCCTTCCCAAGAAACAGACATTTTTGAGTCAGAATCAATTGGATGACAGTTAGTTTGGGTATCTCCCTTGGTGGGACATTAGTTGTTCGCTTCTCATTTTTGCGGAGAGCCTAGAGTGAGGGTGATGTGTGTTGCTGTGATGTTGCCTATGGTTCAGTGGGCCTTTCATACTGTCATAAGACAGTTGACAAAGGTCGAGTAAACAACTCCTAAAAATCAGCCAATGAAAAACTGATGGGTTAGGATGATCTGTTTCAGGTGCCTTATCATTTGTCTCAGTCCTACTGCCAATGACTCAGCGGTGGTACCACATCAGGATTGGTAACCTGTGTCTTAAAAATAGTAGGTATTCAATCTACTTTTTTAGGGGGTTATGGAAGAAAGATCACATGTCTCCTGCCAGTTACAAGTCTGCTCTGGATTCCCAAATCTATCTCTGTAATTCCTCCCTTCCTGTAATTTGCTCCATCTCTCCTAAGTCCCAATTATTCATTTTCTATTCATAGTATTTAATCATAGAATTAAGCTAATGAAGATTTTTTTAAAAATCATTTTATTGGGGATTTGTACAACTCTTATCACAAGCCATAATATACATTTATTGTGTCAAGCACATTTGTACATTTGTTGCCATCATCATTCTCAAAACATTTAGTTTTTACTTGAGCCCTTGGGATCAGCTCCCGATTTCCCAACCCCCTCCCTCATGAACCCTTGATAATTTATAAATTATTATTATTTTGTCCTATCTTACACTGTCTGACGTCTCTCTTCCCCCACTTTTCTGTTTTCCGTCCCCCAGGGAGGGGATTATATGTAGATCCTTGTAATCGGTTCCCACTTTCTGCCCCACCTTCCCACCACTCTTCCTGTATCATCATTCTCACCACTGGTCCTGAGGGGTTCATCTATCCTGTGTTTCCAGTTCCTATCTGTACCAGTGTACATCCTCTGGTCTAGCCAAATTTGTAAGGTACAATTGGGATCATGATAGTGGCGGGGAGGAAGCATTTAAGAACTAGAGGACAGCTGTATGTTTCATTGTTGCTACACTGCACCCTGACCGGCTCGTCTCCTACCCACCAGCCTTCTGTAAGGGGATGTCCAGTTGCCTGCAGATGAGCTTTGGGTTCCCCACTCCACACTCCCCCTCATTCACAATGATATGATTTTTTGTTTCTTGATCCCTGACACCTGATCCTACTGACACCTTGTGATCACACAGGCTGGTGTGCTTCTTCCATGTGGGCTTTGTTGCTTCTGAGCTAGATGACCGCTTGTTTACCTCAATCCTTTAAGACCCCAGATGCTATATCTTTTGATAGCAGGGCAACCATCAGCTTTCTTCACCGCATTTGATTATGCACCTGCTTTGTCTTCAATGATTGTGTCGGGAAGGTGAGCATTCAGGAATGCCAGTTTAATAGAACAAAGTGTTCTTGCATTGAGGGAGTACTTGAGTGGAGGCCCAATGTCCATCTGCTACCTTAATACTAAACCTATAAATATATGCACATAGATCTAATTCCCCATCCTCATGTATAAATATATTTACATATGTAGCTGGTGAAGATTTTTATCACAACGAAATTCAACTCTCCCAATTGGGTGAGTGCCATCAATGCCTAATGTGCTTTCTGTAAAATATATGGATTAGACACAATATTCTTTGTTTTATGATGCAGTAATTTTTCTTGAATTATGTTAGCCACAATTCTTCTTTGTACAAGACACCTGTTGTAAAGTGAAATAAATAGAAGAGGATACCAGAAGAATCCATATTAATTATCAGATTAATTAGATCCAAAAAACCTACTTTGAAGAACTAATCTAATGTTATCTATCAAATCCAACTTATAGCAACCCTGTATTTGGTTTCCAAGACTGTGAATCTTTGCAGGAATAGACAGTCTCATCTTTCTCCCCAGGACCAGCTAGTGAATTTAACTGTCAACCTTGCAAATAGCAGCCAAGCCTAGCCCAAACTCCCAAGCACAGGCTGGTGTGCTTCTTCCATGTGGGCTTTGTTGTTTCTGAGCTAGATGACCGCTTGTTTACCTTCAAGTCTTTAAGAACCCAGATGCTATATTTTGAAGCTCCTTTTGAAGGACCAAAGTCAAATAGAACACTGATGATGTCTGGAATAAGACTGTTCTCAAAATTACTTATATTCTACAAGGCTGGTGGCATAAATATATTTTAATGTTGTAGAAGCCAAACTGCCTTGAGCTGATAAAAATATCAATGATATTTTAACTCCCTTTTACTTCTTCTCAGTGTGACTTGGTTACATGTATATAAATTATGAGTATTAGGATAAATAATAATAATGTACTCACTTTCCTCCCATGCGTATTAAATAAAGCAATGACTTATCTAACTCTTCTGAAATTTTCCTTAAACACAGTGCAAACAAATCTGCTTTCTCCACAAAGCTACTCAGCACTGCTCATTTTACTTTGGATTGCTTTGACGCTTTTTTGCAGCATCAGGATGAGATACAGTAATATTGATAGGTAATTCACATCACAAACAGGAGAATGATATTCTTGTAAATTATGACAAGCCTAAGTGAGGGGGGAAAAAGACAGTATTGGAAAATTTTCAAAACAATGCCATCTCCGTGAGAGCTGGTAGAGGATTGACAAACAGAACAGAATGGTAATTCGGTATTCGAAAGACAGCAAGTCTTCCCAAGGACCTCAACATCTCTTAACTCTCAAGACACCCATATTATGCAATTCCATTGAAATTACCATCATGACACACGGATTATACTGCATTTGTACTGGCTGTACAACTTAAAAGTGTGTGTGTATGTGTGTGCTATTAATTTCCACAACAGAATTTAACCACTTTCTGTAGGGTAGCACCTACACATACTCTAAGATGGCTGCAGTCCCGCTAGTCATGCTAAGGTTTTGGGTACTGTCCTAAAAGAAGAGATCCCATCTTAAGGATGTACTGGACTTATGGCCAAGATATTAACCGAAACAGCCAGACTCAGATCTCCACTCATCCTGGAACACAAGTATGCAGGGATTCAACTTATGAGATGCACCAACTTTGGCAGCAGTCCCTCTTTGTTTCCCATCATGTACAAACTGCCTTCTTCTTTTGTCTTCCCCAAGAGTGCTCTTTCCCTTTGCCTAGTCCACCATCCCTAGACCTCTCTGTACATAGGTTGCAATAAACCTGGGTAACAAAATAAGGCTCCAGGTATTTTTTCAATCTTGCAGACCTTAGGACTAGAATAGGTTTGTCCCTGATGGGAATTCCACAAACCTTTTATGAAAGGATCACATATTGCACTGCAAACATGGTTTATAAATAGGAAATCATGAACTCATATCCTAATTAGTTATTAGCTTTGTTTTCCACTTCATCTCCTCCCCACCATTGAAAACTCTGTTCTCCTGTAATTTGTGTGGACGAGGGTAAGATGTGCTGCAGCCCAATTACACTTGTTACTGCAGAAGAAGTCACGACTTTCCTTGGGTTGAAATTTCTCTAAATAAATGTTAATCATCTAAATAGATTGTATAGTCATAAATATCTATATATATTAGCTTATTTTTTACTCCTCTTTGAGCATCACTATGAGCACACTACAGTTGCTCCTTCTCTTTGGGATGGGTACACATATGGATCTCTTCCAGTCAGTTGGCCAAATAGCTGTCTTCCAAATTTCTTGACACAGACAAATGAGTGCTTCCAGTGCTTCATCAACTTGCTGAAATTTTTAATGGGCAGTCCATCAATTCCTGGAGCCTTGTTTTCTGCCAATGCTTTCAGAGATGCTTGAGCTTCTTCCTTCAATATTATTGCATTAGAAAGGGTTCTCTAGGGAAACAAAAACAATATATATATATTATATATATAATGTCACAAAGGAATATAACAGTTCATTACTCCACACAGCAGTACAGAGGGCTCAGTTCAACTCACTTCCATGGAGCAGTGAATATTAATATAATGGAAGTCCTTCAACTCATGAAGGCTGCTGGGTCCAAGGTCAAGGAAGCAAACAACTGAGTCTTCTGCAGAGCAATGAAGGCAGTCCACCCACAGGCAGCAAAGAGCAGGCCAGATCACCAATAGTCAGTCAGACAACAGGATCCAACAGTCCCAAACTCAAATGATATATATACCAGCAGTGCGGCGAAGAAGGTCTCGAAGGAACCTGAAGCTTTAGTGACACCATCCACAGGTTGGATCTCCCACAGGTAGTGTAGCTCACAAGTTGAGGCAGAGAAAAGCTAAGGCAGCCACACGCTGGTCCAATCACCAGAGAGCAAGAGAGAGAGGTGGGGCTTACCAAGCTGTTTATCTCTTTGCCGTCCAATCAAACTGCTACCTTATTAATCCCACATGTACTTATTGGCCAATAAACCTACCTATCAAAATCATGAACTGCCAAAAGAACAAGTAAATATGTATTGGCAGAAGTACAGTACGAATACTCCTTGGAGACAAGGATGGCAAGCCTTTGTCTCATGTATTTTGGATATGTTGTCAGGACAGACTAGTTCCTGGAGAAGGACTCCGTGCTTGGTAAAATGAAAAGACAGTGAAATATAGGCCGACCCTCAACAAGGTGGAGTGATGCAGTGGGTACAATGAGGGAGGAACGGGCATAGGAACAGCTGTGAGGGGTGCAAATCAGGCAGTGTTTCCTTCTGGTGAACATAGGGTTGCTATAAGTCAAACCAACTCGAGGGTACTAACAAAAACAGTCATCCCACTTTTCAAAAAATGAATTTTAACTAGTTAATACTTATAAAAAATAGTGCCTACTGAAGTAGACATTTCCTACCCTTTTCCCAGACTCAGAATTGTTTCAGAGATATAAATTCCTAGGGCTCAAAGGCTGCTTTGAACCACTTGTCTTAGAAATATGAACTTACAGAAAGCCACCTTGTCTTTCCCTCACCTCTCCTGTCCACCACCTTAGTCCACACATGATTATTAAGTGGATATCATGTAAATTATCAGGCAGCTGAAGAGTAGCAAGGTTCATCCTCAAGCTTTTTCAATATACATTCCTGACCAGCAGGTGTCTGGGAGAGAGTGTCCCCACCTGTCTATCTCCACGATAGACATGTATCTCGTGTAACTGCGATAGGCCCCACCTGTCTATCGCCACGAGACTCAGAACCCTCCCCTATGTTGTCATAAATGTGCAGAAAGAAGACTGCCAGTTGTGGATGACAGTTTTCCCTTCATCATAAAGGGTTTTGCATTACTCTACCTGATTTGTGACTATGGGAGAAGAGGAACAATAGCAATATTGTGTGTGTGAGTGTGCATGCACACTGGTACAGCTAAGAGATAAGAGCTCACAACATATGGAATCTAGGAACAGGAAGTTGAGCAGCAATACCAGGAGGGGAGGGAGAAAGTGCGGAGAGGAGGGGAAGTAGGGGATACTGATTTCAATGATCGACACATTAACACACACACACACACACACACACAGGGGAGAACAACAGAAACCATGAGGGAAGGGAAGCAGCAGTCTGTGTAAGATGTGAAAATAATACTTTATCAAGGGGTCATGGTGGGCAGGGGTGGGGGGCAGAGGAGCTGATACCAAGGGCTCAAATAGACTGTCAATGTTTAGAAAATAATGATGGCAACATATGTACATATAATGCTTGGTACAACTGATGTATAGATTGTTATAAGAGCTGTAAGAGCCCCCAATAAAATTATGTTTAATTTTTTAAAAAATCAACAAACTTGTGGGTTTGGGTTTTGTTTTTTTGGCAGTCACACGAATAAGCCCTGGTGGTAGGTTAAGTGTTAGGCTGCTTAGCTTAAGGTCACCTGTTTGACATCACCAGCCACTCCTCAGAGAAAACTAAGATTTCTAGTCCTGTAAAGAATTACAGTCTCAGAAACCAGGACAGTTCTACTCTGTCCACTAGGGTCACGGTGAGTTAGAATTGCCTCAATGGCAGTGAGTTTGGTTTTAGAACATGAACAAATGAAACCAGAATTTGTTACCAAGTAGGGGCGGCTGCTGTTAAACAAATACCTAAAAATATAACGGGGGTTTTGCATTTGGATAATGAGTTAAGTTCTGAGGAACAGAAATGCTTTGAAACTTTGTGGAGCATGAATGCCCTAAAAGTCTAGAATGTCTAGACTTTGGGGATCAATTCTGAAGGGGGCTCAGAAAGAATTGAGAGCTGTCAGGAAATTTTCTATTATAATGAACAAACTGTGGCTAGAAATAAGGATCTGAAATGTGATTTTTTACGGAGAATTTTTTTAGGATGATCATGCTACTGGATACTGGAAAAATGCCTTTCTATAAAGTGGTAAATAAGTTACCTGACATACGTTCAGTTGATTCTTGGAAAGCAAAACTTACAAGTGATGAACTTCGATATTTAGCTAAGGAGATTTTCAGCAAAATTGCAAAGATGTACGTCTTTTCCAGGCACCCTGCTGGCACAGGGGTTCCACGTTGGGTGGCTCACCATGCACGAGGAGCAGTTCAAAACCAGCAGCCGCTCTGTGGGAGAAGCACAAGGTCTTCCACTCCCATCAGGATGGATAGTCTTGAAAACCTGAAAGAGAAGTTCTACTCTGTCCTGGAGGGTTATTATGAATCAGAATTGACTCGAGGACAGTGAGTGAGATTGTGGTTTCTCCTTGCTGTTTATAGTAAAATGCAGGAGGAAAGGGGTTGAGAATTATGCTCCAATAAAATAGAACTTGAATATTTGAAAAGCTCTATCATTAAAATTAAGAGACCATGCTCTCCAGAGGTTGCCAAGGATAAGAAGCTAGAGAGTCATTTGTCAAAGAAACTGGGCTTGTCACCCATGGAGCCATCAAAGGTAGTGGTGGAGGTGAGGTAAGACAAAGAAAAATTGATTCCTAAAATTCTATATGCAAGAAATGAACCAATGGAGAGACTTGATTGCAAATAATCATTTCAAGCAATTCAGAATCCAACAAGACTGTTAGAAGAAGCTATTGCTTCTTAGGTTTCAAAGGGTGGTTGAATCAACCACCTAAGGATCAGAGAGTTGGACAGCCAAGCTACTGGACTAGGAAAAGAAGGTCATGCAAGGGCAATAAAGGTCATTGAATTAGATGTACAAATATCAAAGCTTCACTTATTAACCCAAACCACATTGACTTATGAAAGTGGTACTAGGAGGAGATGAGAAAATAAAGGTGTATTGGCTCTTTCAACAGACAACCTATTTGCATAAGAATTTTCTAAGAAAATACCTGAGAAATTAGGCAATGCCATGGATGGTCATATACTGATATAATAACAGTAAAAGCCAAGAAATGAGAAGGATAAAAGTTGAGGAGAATTTCCTCTACACAGGGACCCCAAAATGGCACAGGAGCGACATGAAATATCTACCAGTTTATTCTGGGACTTGATGGGGCCTGTGGTATGGGGTGATTTCGATTGTGACTCTCTATGGCCCAACTAAGATACCCTTTCAGATGGACTTGTTCCACATTTCTTAAGAGAGAAAAGTGGTTGAATATCGACAGAGTAGGTTACCTATTAACGAAATTAGTGAAAGTGCTACAATTGCAGGTGAAGGGGGATTTCTGTTATTCTCGCTGCAGCAGATGCAATAAGCACCCTGGAGTGATTACCATACGTACAGCATATCATTGGGCCATAACCATGGTAACTTGTCCGTGATAACCAAACAGTGTTAAATAACTAGTGTTCTCTGTCTTTATCAACTCTGACCTATCTCCTTCAAGTTCTGAACTTACTGTTGTCCTGGTAGTTCGATTGGCATGATCAAATGAGTTGGGCTTAGCCTAGTGTGGTGGTGTTGTTCACTTAGTCCAATAGTATGATAACTTCCTTAAGTTTCCTCTCTAATCCAAGTTCTGGATACCTTTTACCTTATAACTCAAGGGTACTCAGCATGTCTCTCAATTCCGTCCACCCTCAGTTATCCCAAGGAATGTTCTAAGAGAGAGCAGTA
Organism: Echinops telfairi; assembly: GCF_000313985.2. Taxonomy (NCBI): domain Eukaryota; kingdom Metazoa; phylum Chordata; class Mammalia; order Afrosoricida; family Tenrecidae; genus Echinops; species Echinops telfairi. The sequence continues at coordinate 40,025,117 of NW_022111368.1, forward strand.
AAGCAAGCATAGCATGTGTGAGGAAAACTGGTCCAATCATTAGACCAATCCACAATAATAAATGAATGAAAGAGAGTAAGAATGAATGAATAAACAATTATCACTGCCACTGAGTCAATTCATAGTAATCTTATAAAACAGAATCCTATAAAACTGCCCCTTTGGGTTTTTAAGACTTTCAGCCTCCACAGGAATAGACAGCCTCATATTTCTCCCTGGGAGCAGCTGGTGGGTTTGAACTGTGACATGGTGATTAGCAGCTCAATGCAGAACCTACTATACTTCTGGACGACCTACCAGTAAACCACCAAGATTATCATTTAGAATCAAGTCCCTCCAGGTCCCTCTACAACAGCAGTTCTCAACCTGTGGGTCACGACCCCTTTGGGGGTTGAATGACCCTTTCACAGGGGTCACCTGATTCATAACTGTAGCAAAATAACAGTGATGAAGTAGCAACAACAATAATTTTATGGTTGGGGGGTCACCACCACGTGAGGAACTGTATGAAAGGCTCACGGCATTAGGAAGTTTGAGAACCACTGCTCTACAAGGATGCAGAATGTTCTCTGGGGATTTGAAATTCCCCCCTGGCTCCCTACACAGCCCAGAATTTAGACAGCTCATCACTCATCTCAACTGTACTTTGCCCCAGGCAGCTGTTTGTCTGTTTGTTTTCCATTCATATCACCATGTTTTCAAGTAGTGTTCACTGATTTTCCACCTGAAATAGGTTCCAACTCAGTCTCAAACAGAAACCAGAGCAGGTTTCTGAAAAGGTTGCCCCCAAACAGATAAGATGAGAGAAATACAATAATTTGTGACAAGATACTCGTGCCAGAATCAGAATCCCACATTGGGAATACAGAAGGTTTTCTCCCCTTCAAGATTGTCCCCTAGCAGGAGTAGGAGGGCAATCACACATAAAAATGCAGCAAACTTTGGTACTTTTTTTACTTTCTGTTTTGCTCATTCAGTGTGTACATGGCTGCTATAAACTGCTGACTTCTAGAGTTATGAAAAAATTGTTCTAATAGTTCCTGATTGTTTTCTATGTCACCATGGAGGAAAGGGTGTTGGAAGCTGACATTCTCCACGTTCCTGATATCTTTTTCCAAAAAGCCATTCCTAATTTTAGCCTGTAGTGCTCATGAATTCTCCAAATTTCCTATGTAAAAATGACTTACCAGAATCCTTTCTACCCACAGGGCTGGTAAGATTGTAGAATAAATTGCTAATCCTAAGTAGGTAGGACTACACATATGATTATCACATTGGTGCTTGAAGCTCCAAATTTGAGTCTGGGTCAGAGATACTGAGTATCTTCCAATTCACTCTTTGCTTTCTCTGATTTTGAAAATCTGTGTACATGCTTTGAAATGACATCAGAACCATGGCAATATATTCAAATCACCTTAAAAGCTTTAACTGTATACTTAGAAATGCTGATTCAATTGATTTGAATTGTGACCTTGACATTAGGATTTATTTTTTTCAATTCACCAGGTGATTCCAATGTTCAGGCCAAATTGAAAATCTTTCCTAAACAGTGGTTCTCAATATATGGCTCTATTAAATCAGAAACCCTGGGGATGAGGCCCAGTTAATGTGTCATAAAAAGCTCTCTAGGTAATTTTGACATAGCTTAAATGTAACAACCACTGCTTTGGAGCACGAAGTCTCTGTGAAGACATTAATTCTTAATGCGTCAGCATCAGCATCGTCAAGAAACATGCTAGAGATGCAAAATTCAAAGCTCTACTCCAGACTCCTGAATCAGAACGTCTTGGGAATAGACCCAGTCATCTGCATCTTACCAAAGACCCAACCAAATTCACTGGCAGCAAGTCAATTCTGTCTGACCTTAATGGACAGGCAACAACCACCCCCTGTGGGTTTCTAAGACTTGCAACCTTTTGAGGGAGTGGAAAACCTCCTCTTTCTCCCAACAAGTCTCCTAGATGGCTGAAAAATCACTGTCTCCTGAGAATCAGAGGCAATGAAAAGAAAGCTAGGACCGTGAGGCTGGCACCGTGAGGCATGGCAGGGACAGGAAAAGAGGAGGAAGGCAGAAAAGAAAAGACATGAGGGAGAGCTAGCAGACTGGGGTTCTGTTTGGCTTTTGCAGCTCATTCTGGATGGTTTTGATTCTTAGAATGTTCAGATAGTTCTGTATGATGTGATATTTCATAAAGGATGATGCTGAAGTTCAGACAAGGTTGTTCATAGCCAGATTAATAAGCAATACAAATAGAATTTGGACCCCCATCTATGATCCTACTTTGGAGCTTTCTCTTCCCCAGACTAGAAGGACCTTAAGCATCAATATACTTTCTGAAGGACAATTGCTTGACTTATTGTTTTCTTAGTTTATATATTTATTTTTATTACTTATTATTATTATTTTGATTAATGATTTTGTTTTTAATTGTAACAGTTTTATATTCAAAATTAAGTTTCACAGTCTCTTCTGACATTCATTTTAGTTTTTTTTATTATTAAAAGATAATTTTATTGGGGGCTCTTACAGCTCTTATAATAATCCATACATCAGTTGTATCAAGCATATTTGTACATATGCTGCCATCATTATTTTCTAAGCATTTATTTTCTATCAATCCCTTGGTAGCAGCTCTTCTTTTTCCCTCCTTCCTGCTCTCCCACTCTCATGACCCCTTGATAAATTATAAATCATTATTATTTTCATGTCTTACACCGACCGCTATCTCCTTTCCTCCACAGCTTCTGTTGTTTGTCCCCCTGGGGGTGTAGGGGTGTGGTTATGTGTCAATTATTGTGATCAGTTCCCCCTTTATTTTATGACTACTTATTCTTATCTTAGTACAAATAAATCTATAAGATGTCAATCATCTGGGCTATACCAATAATAAGCAAAATAAAATTTTAAATGCTTTTATCATGTAGCAGATATAATCTGAAGAACTTTTGACTTAACACCTCATTTGCTCAAACAATGCTGGTTTGAATTTAAGCAATGTGCCCAGGGCCACAACCCCCAAAGTGCCTAGTTTTAAACCTAAGTAGACAAATCGCAGCCTCGCACGCACAGTCTGACACCCGTAATTCTTGTCCAGATGAAACGCTGAGCACCCTGGAAGACCTGGCAATATCTAGAGACATCTTTAATAGTCCTCACTTAAGAAGAATCGGGGGAAATGGAAAGGGAGGCTTCTAGACATCTTATACACATGGGACAGCTGCCACCATGACCCGAAAGATCGACAGTGCTGGAACTGAGAACTTCAGTTCTACATCACCCCACCTCTCTCAAATGCCGGAGTCCCAAGGAGCAGCAATGTAATCAGCAAACCATAAATATTAATGCTGTATTTAATCCCTTTAATCAAATGCTCTCCAAATATTCTCATGATGAGAATAGCTGGTCAAGTCCTCTCCATAACTACAGGCAGTCTCCGAAGTGAAGGCTCAGCCAAGTCTGAAAATAGCAAACAACTCTCTACATGAAATAAGCATTACATCTAGAGGTGTCGCTAATGAACCTGGAGTCCAGTAAACAGAGAGAACCACAAACTACAACTCCAGGTAATTAATTAAGCATATGGACAACTAACTTGTTATTCTATCAGACTTTTTATCTGACCTTATCATTGGAATTAAGGAACTAATTATTTGTGTCAGAGTAGTCCCACATACTCCATTGTGGAATAAGACTCGAAGTAGAGTTTTATGTAAGGCAGGCATGGTTTAAATTGGGGATAGGTAGAGACCACCACACGAACTATGTTCGCAGAGGAGTAATAGATATCCAGGAAATATCCACAGTGTTAAACCAGGAACTAATCCCCTGATAGTCTGATTGGCTTACAAGTAATTTGTAAAAGTTAAATTTCGCTTAACAAAAATATGGTTCTTTACAGCGATGGTTGAAATAATGAGGTTTATGTGATTAACTGAGAATACATAGTCACAAGCCAATATGCTTTTCAGATCATTACGGAGTGGTCACAAGACAATCACAGAACATTCTCTTCCGGGAAGCTGCTATTAAAACTGTTTTCTCAAGCGCGTCTTTTCCTAGGGGCCATGGTAGAAGAAATATTTCAAGGATGCTACGCGTCAGGACTCTGGGAAGAAGCTGTCCACAGTCTGCCTTCACTTGACCATAGGAAACATTTCCCTGAGAGTATAATTTGAAGGGCCGCTGAAGCTTAAGCATGGGAAAGGAAAACTGCTGTTAAGAACGGCTACTTTAAGACTCCCAGTGGGTTCCGGATTCATGTGGAGACTTCACAGGGGGTTAAGGCTGTGCTTTCAGTTTGCCTCCTTGACACATACCAAGTGCTGCAGGTTTTAACCCTTCTCCACCTGCACACTCCTTCACAAGATGCTACTGAGTTCATTAAAATGCTCTCAGACTTTGGTGCTATGAAGATCTACTTGTGGCCCTTTGTCTAGGAAAGGGAACGTTTCTTAGAGGGTAAATGAAGGAGGTGTCTGTGTGGAAGGTTTGATAGTACTTTGATGAGTTCAATCAACAAAGACGATCAATCCAGATAATATGTGGAGAAGGTCTGGTTTGACTATGAACAAGAGAAAGACATTGTCGATGGGTTGGGACACTCAAGCCGACTCATTAGAACAAAATCCATCTGTGGCTGTTGTTCAGCACTGCCACATCAGTCCATAGATAAGACACAGTAACACTGTGTACAAAGAAATGACATACTGTTTAGTCCGGAGCCAACCCAACCACTGTTGTTATATTTGAATCCACTGTTGCAGCCACTCTGGAAATCCATCTTGTTGAGGGTCTTTCTCCTCTGTGCTGCCCTTCTACTTTATCAAAGATGATGGTCTTTCCCAGGGACCTATCTCTCCTGACTACATGCCAAAGTAAAGGAGGAAAAATCTCACCATCCTTGCTTCTAAAGCAAATTCTGGCTGTATTTCTTTGGAGACAGATTTGTTTATTCTTTTGGCAGTGCAGAGAATTTTTAAATGTTTTTTACTAGCACCATAATTCAAATGAAGTTCTTTAAGCTCTAACTCATGGTTCAGACATGATCATAAGCATAAAAGTTCAGGATTTAGATAACTTCTATATTTGTGTGGTGCAGTGAAATACTTGACATGGCTCTTCTATCTGTAGTTTTAACAATTCCCACAAAATGACTGGGTGAAACCATGAAAATCGGGTCAATGGAACTCTAATGTAGGGATAAGTCAGGTCAGCCATTCTCCTGGGTTTAAAAGTCATCTCAGAATAAGAATGAGGGATCTAACTACGATCAAGAACAAAGAGCCAAGGCATCAGTGGCATGACTGTGACATCAGTAGAATGGCAGAGGACTGACAGAATCAAAAGCCAGAGGAAAAGGCAAAGATAGGTCTCCTAGTCCCCAGAGTAAGCAAATATGAGCATCTACACAGAGGAGGCTTCCTTGTAGCGGGGGTATCTCCAGGCACTTCACTTGGGAAGTAGGTTTTGCTGACCCACAGAGCTAGAAGGGAGCACCGTTGGCTTGAGGTTTATGGTAGAATAATGTCCTTTGAGTATACATCAGTAGTGTTAAAAGTGTTTCATTGCATGGCCAGAACAAGGTGAAAACTAGGGAGGTCTCTCACTGGGAGGTCAAAGACCATCAAGAGGCTGGCCTGAGGGTATAGCTAGGAAGAGGTGCTCCTAGCCAGAAGAGTCAACCATATTGTGAGCTTGTCCTGAATTTCTCTAATGGGAATATGGCAAGCCACTAACCTCTTCTCAGCATCACCAGGCCACATGGTGGCTGCCTGCACAAGTCCCAGGAAGCCAGACACAGGAATCAGGCCAGCAGAAAGAGAAAGAGAGAAGTGAATTCTTCAAAAAATCATGTTACAGATATCAAGTAGGCCACAGCCCCATAAAGGCATCATCAGACTGACTTGATTGAGACATTGGACTCCATTCATATCATTTTATAGGTGAATCAAAGTTGGCACAAAACTTAACAATCTCACCTCTGATTCAGGGGGAAGTTCCTATCTGTATGCACACTCGTTTGCCTTTCTCTCATCTCCTGCTGCTGGACTGTCTTAGCACTTCAACTGTAGCATGCTTACATACCTTACCACACCTCTGTGATGTTTGACACAGAGATCTAGATGTCTTGTCTGTTTCTTCCAGGTGTGAAGATCATGGAAAGAATCTTGGATCTCTTTTCATCCTCTATTACACCATTTAAAAGAGCTTAATAAATATCTGACAGATGCATAATTCAAACCCACTGCCATGGAGTCCATGTTGACTCATAGGGAGCCTCTGTGGGTTTCCAAGACTGTAACTGTTGATAGGAGTAGAAAGCCCAGCATTTCTTCTGGGGAATTGCTAGTGCTTTTGAACTGCTGACCACACAGATCACAGCTCAAAGTGCAACCTTATCAAAACAAAATCCACTGCCATTGTATTAATTTCAATTAGTAACAACTCCATGTGCTGCAGGGTAAAAATGGCTCCATGCGACGTTCTTCGCTATCTTCTTATGGACGATCGCTAGGTCTTTCTCCCATAGTACCATTGGGTGGGTCCAAACTGTCAATCTTTAATAAGTTAGTGTTCAGTGCAAAGTGTTTGCATCACCCAGGTAAATGTACCTACAAGGGGCAAAGTCCTCTTAAAGTGCCATAGTGGATGTTTTCTCCTTTATACCCCAGCTCTTCAACATATGATTGTAAAACTAAGAGTTACAAAAGACAGAAGAAAAGTAGGAAGAGCTAGCTCAGAGCAGTGGTTCTTCACATTCCTCATGCCATGACCCTTTCAGACAGTTCCTTATGTTGTGGTGACCCCCAACCATAAAATTATTTTCGTTGCTCCTTCATAGCTGTAATTTTGCTACTGTTATGAATTGCAATATAAATATTTGATATGTGGGATGTATTTTCATTGTTACAAATTGACCATAATTAATGCATAGTGATTAATCACAAAAACAATATGTAATTATGTATTATGAAATATTTATTTCTAATGACAAATAAATGAAATTTTGTCCTGAGGCATGGTGTAGCATGGGTAACAGTCTTCACACTGGGTAATCATATGTGGGCCTATCTATCTGCATGCGGGTGGACCCGCCTAGATATGGAAGGAGGCATGGTGTCTCAGTTCCCAAGACCATCAGAAATATGTGTTTTCAGATGATCTTAGGTCACCCCTGTGAAAGGTTTGTTCAACCCACAAAGGGATCGCAACCCGCAAGTTGGGAACCACTGACTTGGAGCCATACACTGGTAAAGAAGAAGTAAGATGAAGAAGGTTGTGGTGAAGGGTGGGAGGACTCATGAACTCTTTCTATAAAAGACCTTATGAATCTCTCATTTTATATGGAAGGTCTTTGTGTTTTAAAATTCACAGACTTCTCAGGGACCTTCATAGGACTCCACATGTAGTGATGGAAGACTGAATGACTATCTCCCCGTCTCTCTTTCACACAGCAGAAGAGCCTCTTTACCTGGTTTCTGTATGGAAGACCTAGATTCAATTTGAAAACAGGGTCTACTCTCAAAATGGGGTGGGATGGCTAAGAAACTATTGATTTAGTTTCATCTTCATATTTTACTAATGACGAAATAGAAGTGTAAGGAGAAAAGGACCGCCCACGTTCAGAAGTCTAACACATGTTGGGCAAGAACTCTTCTCCTTGGCCAGGTTCCAATCACCTGTGGACATCAGATTTTGGTGGTTGTGTGGTGGTAGGTGAGGGGAGTTGACAGGAAGGAGGTGAGAGGATATTCAACTTTGAGTGTGAGCTCATTCAATGAGCTAAAGTAAGATAGATCCGACCCCACACCTTCATCAGTTTTACGTGTACATTATGCCCTCGGTCATGGTGCCTGCTATGCCTGTCACTCGGTGTTAAACTTCGAGCATATTTGAGTTTCCATTTCAAAGTCATGTCCACACACAAGGAACGGAAATGTCCGAAGTTACGATTAGTTATTTTCCCAGCTCCTTCCTCACCTAGAAGTACAAGACTGAACACAAATCCTTTCACCAGTCCAGGAACAAGGGGATAGAGAAGAGAATGTCTGCAGTGGCCAGAAGGGTCAATAGGAAAATGTCCAAATGCTGCCTTGAGGGATCTTGATGGTGAGGAGAAGAGCAAGAACACACACAGAGAATTCTGAAAGAATCCTTAGTGCCATATCAACAGCTGTGTGAAGGAAAGGACTAAGGGACCATTTGGCCTGTGGGTTTAGGCTGACACACAGAAGCCAGGGGAGCTTTTGTAAGGAGCCAGAAGCTGCATCCTTTGTTTTGAGATCCAGCATCACAATGTCTTTACTTTACGACACTAGACAAGTCACTTAACTTCTCTCAGTCATTATATATTTTTATTTGACAATAAAGAGCATAACATTCTGCCATATAGCAAAAGTGTGAGGACCTGGCAGCCCAATATATGTGAAAGCACTTAGTATACTGGAAAGGCCTTTAAAACTGTAGCGTGCCATGCACCATAATTATCATCCGAGAGTTTAGCAGGGGACAACACAATGCCCTCAGCATCTTTTGTGGCTAAGGCATGGGCTTTCAGCTTAGTGCCTGGCTCCTTGAAGAGCCGGTGCCTGGAAAAGTGCTAATGGGCACAGCTCTTCTGCTTTTCTTTGTTGTTCACACTATGTGCCCAGCAAGAGCAGAAATTCCTTTAAAAGGAAAGCAGCCACTGCTGCATTGCAGACTGCAGCTCTGTTTTCCTGCAGGAAAAGAACATGATGCCTGCTGCAGGAATTTTGGAGACATTTAATGCTTAGTTGGAGATTTGGGCTTTGTTCTTTTTTCACCCCCCATTCTTTTCATTTTAAGTGGAATCAGCTAGGTGCTTCTGATATGTGTGATGTGACAAAATCATGATTCACTGCACAGTACTGGGTGTCCTGGCAGCAATTTGCAGGGGAAATAAATACAGGAGCAATCTCAAGTATTATCTTCCCAGCCAGCATGATGTGATATAAAACAAAGAGTCACGCTGCAGGGAGAAAATGTCCCTGTGGGCAGAAGAAAGTGCAATATTTGCTGCTTTCCTGAAAGACTCTTGGTGAACGGGTCTCTGAAGTTCAGATGAGATGCTTTCAGAGAACAACTTCTGCCCTCTCTACCTTTCAAAGAGTGAGTGCTCTAATTAGAACCAAGAAGTGTTGCTGCTGGATTTTTGCTTGCTTTCTTTCTTTTTTGGAATATAAGGAAATAGTCCTCATAATTAGGTAAATGTCTAAGGTTTCCCCCAGGGCCCCTTTGTACTTAGTGAAACATTTTGCTAAGCTTTGATGGTGCAAAGTGAGTCAGCAGAAATCAAAATGTTAATATCTATGAGCACTTACTTGGCAAGGCTGATAGTAAGGAGGAAAAAGTGTTAGTCTGGGTACTTTAGAGAAACAAATCCATCGAAACTCATATGTATAAGAAAGAGTTTTATATAAAGGTTAAGTGCACATCAAGAAAACATCCCAACCCAGTGCTGCCCAAGCCCACAAGTCCAACATTAACCCATATGTCTGTCCGACACCAATCCACAAAGTCCTCCTCCATCTCATAATACACACACTATGACACCGACTGCAGGAGGAAAGCCGAATCAGTAAATGTGTAAGCATCTCAGTGCTGGCAGGGGTCTCCACATGGCTGCTCCAGCACTCAGGGCTGCATCGGGGTACATCCATGTGGCTTTTCCTCGGGGATGCTTTGCAGGAAGTGAGCCTTGCCAGCTGAAGCAGGGAACTGGTTAAGGCAGCTGCACCCTGGTCCAACCATCACAAAGCAAGAGACCCGAGAACTAGAAAGGCGAGGCTTACCGAGCCATTTATCTCTCCGCCCTTCTATTAACACTGCATGTGGTTATTGGCCAGGTTGGCACAATAAACATTAACTATCTCACTTAACATCACTGAGAAATTGTGGAAAGTAAATGCATGTATTATTTGCACTCTGTTTGCCAAGGACTGTGCTAAATGCTTTTAAAGTATAATCACATATAATCTTGGCATCATTTCAGAAAATAAACTCAGATTTTTAAAATTTTCACCTTTAAAACTAGAGACACTCTTCAGCAGGAAATTCCTTTTACTGACACTGAAATTCCTTTTACTGACACTATCCTACATCCATCACCACATCATATCATATCACTGAATATAGAAACTGTGGATGACAATGTTGACTTTCTAATAGACGACATGCCCAACATCCCTTTACATTCACTCATAACACTTTTTCACTCATCAAACATGATCTTTGAAACTGGTCATTATCAACTATTTTAGCCTCAAAAATTTTACCAGAGATTGGGCTCCTTTACCCAACATACTTTTGTTTCAAGACTCACTTTTCCTTGTTGATGGAAATCTATTGTGGGTACCCAGAAGATAAACTCGCTTGCAGTGCATTTACTCTGTTTGAAGCCATGATACACATCATGGCGGTGGCTAAGATCTCTGAAATTCTTAAGTCTCTGTAGCGCACAATTAGAATATGACGATGCGGTGCAGCCTTCATTTTTACACAAGGTAAGAATCACAGAGTAAGGACTCTCAAATTGGAGTCCTGGGTTATAAAGAGGTTGCAATTACGTTTCAGGAGTCATACAAAACTAGTGTGTTTACCACTTGGCCACAATAACAGGCAAAGAGCTGATGGAGACAACAAAGTTGATAACAGAGAAGATGGAATAAATTGTGAGGAGTAAATTGCATTTCAGAGAAACCAAAAGAGGAACAAATATCCAGGAAAAGTAGGGCTACCCTGTAAATAATGCCAAGGCGGCCAGGATCACAGGAACTAAAACATAACCACTTGATATGTTACTCCAGAATTACTGAGGCCTCCTGAGAGGGAGATTCACTACAGTTGTAGGACACACACCAAGGTGTTGCCATTGCTGTTGTTAAGTACTAGCAAGTAGACTGATAACTTCTGTGAATGACAGAACAAATGCTTCAGGTCAAACAATAGGTAGAGTTGAGCCCATTGCTCCGCCGTGGTGTCAGTCCATCTCATTGAGGCTCTTCCTCCTTTTCCCCGACTGCCAACTTTATCAAGTCTGTTTCCTTCTCCAGGGTCTCTTGGTAACATATCCACAGTAAAGAAGGTGAAGTCTTACCATCGTTGCACTTGTTCTATAAAATATATTTTATAGAGAGATGTACTTGTGAAGTCTTAAGCAGAGCAATGATAAAACAAGATGGGAGACCATCAATAGGAGGTCATAATTGTGTCCAAAGATTCACAGAAATGTAGTCACTTAATTAGTACTCAGCAAATAAGGAAAATGGTCACTAAATCATGATTGGTGGCGGATGAATCCATCACAATTGCAGGCGGACTACAGCAGCAGAAAAGGGGCCATGATTGGGCATGTACACTATCCCAGATTAGAGAATCTTATAATGTTGCTTCAGGGGGCTCTCAGCAATGCAGTCAGGGTATGGTTCATGACTATCTGACTCTCCCACCTTCATTCCTGTCAAGGGCACACAGAGGCAAGTACCTGAGGAGGAGGTTGCTCCTCAGTGGGGTACCTAAGTAGCAATTCACTTTCAAATGCAATCTGCCTGAGAGCAAAATTTTCACCTTGTAGGTCAATGGTTGGAAAGAACTCATTAGAAGCTAAATCTATGTGGAGACTCAAAATGGACTTGGGACTCCCATTTTAAATCATACCCTTGTAGTGGACACACCAAACCCAAGGATGTACATGTCATTCCAAGACAAAGGGGAAAGGGGAGGGCAGAAGAGGTTGAGGGGAGAGGGAGATGATAGCACTGAGGGACAGGGCACTAATCCACCCAGAGGGAGGGTATTATTTATGTCTCCACAGAAATGGGAGTGTGAGTACAGACCACACCACAGCATTCCAAACCTAGAGGGCAATTTAATAAACTGGAGCAACTCATGAACAGAGAGGCCTACAAGGCCAGCCTCATTCAGAGCCAAACTGACACACAAACACACATACCCAACACACCCTAAAAGTATGTGTTACAGAGGACAACACTTAACCTACAGGTTAGGGAGAGGGTCTGGCCTTCCATGCCCATACAGAAACAAATCACGAAGGAAAAAGAGAGAGTGAGGGACTAGGCCCCATACTGACACACCAAGCGCTGAGGATGATGCCCCTGCACTGAGCTGCTAAGGCACTGAGAGGCATGTAGGTCCAACAGCAGCTCGAGACATGATGTTCCCTTGCTAGAGCATACTGTGACAGAAGAAAATACTAAGGACACATGGCGGGAGTGAGTCCTGTCTGACCATCCCAAAGCGGGGCAAACCAAGAAGGGCATACAACAGATCAGCGACAGGAGCAAAGCAAAACCAAAACCCCAGAGAAGCCCCAAAATAGACTTTAGGCTAGAAAGGGCAGTTCCCAAACTCCTCAGGACCTGTCAGGAAATAGTCATAAAGGTCAGAGGATGGACCAGGAATTATGTGTGCTTTTTTCATTTTGCTTTGAGCTGTTTTATTTTTTTTCTCTTTTTATTCAGTCTTTCGTTTTGTCTCTATTATTGTTTTGCCTTTCTGTATAAGATAGGCATTGGAAGCAAGTCTGAGGAGAAAGCAACAGGACCAACTGTTCCAGAGGAACTTGGTGGGGGGGGTGAGCAAACAATGTCAGACACAGGGGAACAACTAGGGAATCAAAAGCAACAACAATGAGGATGCAGAGATCCTGATGGTGTTAGAGCAACAACCATCTAGCTGAACAGAATTACTAAGAGACAGAAGATGGGTAAGTGTGATGGTGGGACAGGAGGAAAGTAAAAGGAAACAAATGAAACATCTAGGGAGCAAATCTATGGATACAGGTATAAACATAGGTATGAACATACATAAATATATTAATTCATAAAAATGGAGGTATTAGCCGATGTACATGCGTACAATTATAATACAATACATTGAGGAAGTGGATGGACTTTGGGCCTCTGCTCAAGCCCCTCCCTCAATGCAAGAACACTTTTGTTTTAACAACCTGACATTTGTGATGCTCACCCTTCCAACACGGATGCTGAAGATAAAATGGGTGCACGAGCAAATGTGAAGAAAGTGGATGGTGTCCAGTTATCAAAACATACAGCATCTGGTGTTGCAAAGGCTTGAAGTTAAACAAGCAGCCATTTAGCAGAGAAGCAACAAGCCCACATGGAAGAAGCTGACATGGAAGAAGCCCACCAGCCTGTGTGATGATGAGGTATCAACGGGATCAGGTAACAGGCACCAGAAGACTCAGAATAAAACATATGATTGAGAATGAGGGTGGTGGCATCAGAGACCCAAAACCCATCTGTAAGCAATGGTATATCCCCTCACAAAAGGGTCACAAGGAAGGGATGAGTCAACCAGGGCACAGTATAGCACCAATGAAGCACACAATATTCCTCTGGTTCCTTGAGGCTTCCTCACCCCCAACTATCATGACCCCAGTCCTGCCTTTCAGTTCTGGCTGGACCAGAGTATGTACCTGGGTACAAAACAGGTCAGATAAACTCCTCAGAAACAGAAATGGGAGTAGTGATTCCAGGAGGGTAGGGGGAAGGTTAGAGAAGGAGCGAGGGGAAGGGAGAACCGATCGCACTGATCAACACATTGTGTGCCCCCCAACCGCCCCCGCCCCCCTGCTCTGGGAGATGAACAAGAGAAACATAGGTGAAAGGAGACAGCAGTCAGTGTAAGATTTGAAAATTATAATAATTTATAATTTATCAAAGAGTCACGAGGGTGGAAGAGGGGAAGGAAGGGAGAAAAAAGGAGCTGAGACCTAGAAAGTAAATGTTTAGAAAATGATGATGGCAATATATGTTCAATGATGCTTGATAACAATTGATATATGAATTGTTATAAAAGCCATAAAAGGCCCCAATAAAATTATCTTTAAAAATAAATAAGTAAAATCAAGATGGATAAACTTAAAACATTTCCCAGATCACTGAAATGTTAAGTAGTAAAGCTTGAATTTAAATTCAGTCTGTCTGACAGCAAAACAAATATTCTTAACCATGAAGATGATATTTCATCATTTGTTGTGAGGAATAATGTGAGGATGAATTAAGAGCAATGAAATTTTACCTTAAATGTTCAGAAAATGATGATGGCAAACATATATATGATTATGCTTGATATAATGACAGATAGATTTTTTAAGGGTTACAAGAGCTCCCAATAAAATGATCTTTAAAAATATATAAAAATGTAAATCATAGCCTTGGAAGCAAACTTAATGCTCAGAATTTAAGCTCTAATGCATGAGTAAGGGGCATTCTGGATGCACTTCCTCCAAGAGATATCTTTTCTTTTATTTGGCATTTTGTACTAATTTCAATCTTCTTCTTCCTCCTCATCATACAAACACAATAATTACCTTCAGGCTCCCTTTCATTGTCCAGCTTCCCTGTACAGATGGGATCATTGGAAAGATGGTGTGGATCTGACACGCCATATTATCAAAGTGACACGTTTGGCTTTTAAAGACTTTAAGAGGTCTCTTGCAGCAGAATTACCAATGCAATAGTATCAACTGATTTATCTACTGTTGCTCCTGCAAGCACTGATGCTGACTCAAGTGAAGTGTGATGGATAACAGTGCGATGACCACAGACTGCTGCCATTAAAGAATGAGGGACAGAAAGCAGGCACTGATCCGTCAGGACGGAGATTAGGGTGGACATTATCTATGTCTATGTATGAATAAGGATAGATAGATGACAATAACATCTTTTGAAGAGTAAGATCTAGGTTTTAAAAAACTGCTAGTGAGTGGAGACAGAAAGCCCATCGGTAGGCAACTGGACAGCTCCTTACTGAAGGGTCGCGGGGAGGAGACAAGCCAGTCAGGTTGCAGGGTAGCAACGATGAAACAGACAACTTTCCTCTGCTTCTTAAATGATTCCTCCCCCCACTATCATGATCCCAATTCTACCTTACAAGTCTGGCTAGACCAGAGGATGTACATTGGTACAGATAGGAACTGGAAACACAGGGAATCCAGGACAGATGATCCCTTCAGGACCAGTGGTGAGAATGGCGATACCTGGAGGGTGGAGGGAGGGTGGGGTAGAAAGGGGGAACAAATTACAAGGATCTACATATAATCTCCTCACTTGGGGAGGGGCAACAGAAAACTGGGTGAAGGGAGACGTCAGACAGTGTAAGATATGACAAAATAATAATTTATAAATTATCAAGGGTTCATGAGGGAGGTGGGAATTGGGAGGGAGGGGGAAAATGAGGAGCTGATATTTTTAAGGGCTCAAGTAGAAAGCAAATGTTTTGAGAATGATGATGGCAACAATGTACAAATGTGCTTGACACAATAGTTGGATAGATGGATTGTAATAAGAATTGTATGAGCCCCCAATAAAATGATTTTTTTTAAAATGCTAGTGGGGCAAAAATGCTAGTGGGAATGAGAGCAGGCAGAAATGAGGAACAAAATAAAACCCCAAACCAAATTGACTGCCACAGAGCCATCGAGTCAATGCTATCTCATAGTGACCCCAAATTAGAGTAGGATTTGCGGGGAAATATAAATATATAATTTATTAATGGTAAGTAAGTTTAAAAAGATGAAAAAGAAAAATGTGTAGAAAATCCTTAATGTAATCTGAATTATTAATATAGAGTTATATTTGACAAAAGAGCCCTGATTATACAAGCGATAAAGGACACAGCTTCTATTCAAATGTTGGTAGTTTGAACCCAGCCAAGGGGTCAAGAGGAGAAAGATATAGTAATTGACTTCTGTAAAAATTATAGCCAAGAAAACTGTGCACAGGACACTTGACCCAAGGCATCTCTATGGGTCAACATGGGCTCATTGATACCTAGCAGCATGTTTCACAAAGGGACTTTAACAAATGTTATCGTCATTTTGATTAACAAGGTATGGTGAGAACCCAGGCTCTTTGCAGTAAATCCTAGCACATTCTTAGCAACACTTTGGAACACGTCCTTCAGCCTTGCCTGGCACAGGGTAGGGTACTGCACTCAGGTGGACGGACAAAGAGGCACGGGGATGGGGAAGGGGCTAGGAAGGCACAAGATCTGCTTCAGATAAAGTAAAGTCTACAGGAGTGGGCACAGTCATCCCTTCTGGGAATTAGTGTGAGCATTCAGATGGAGCCGGATGTGAACCATGGTGCCAAAGGAGATGGTCCAAACTAGACAGCTGAGATCTGAAGATTGGCATCAAACGTAGTTCTCATGGGCTGGCAGAATTTACTGTGGCTTCCTGGAGATTGGATCTGAACGAAGAACTATTCTAATTTCCATTATTATATACCACTGTTCTTTTCACCTAGAATAAATTAATATTTTTCCAGTTATCTGAAAAAAAATAGAGAAAGAAGGATGTCTGCTCGCAGGACCCCACGCAGTCATTTTAGGATAATTTACTATAGATGAAGTTTTTTGTTTTGTTTTTTTCCTATGTAAAATTGTTGATAAACCAGGCACTGGCTTATTTTTTTAAATGAGCGGTCTTTTCCCTGTGCATTGTTAACTGGCCTCTGCTCCAGTAATGATTTCAGAGCTCCTTTCTCTATTTAATTAGGTGCTTTGATTTGTACTTTATATAATTACAGTATTTGGCTCCTCCTTTGTTTAAGGCAAAATTGTGATAATTAGTTCTACTACCTCAAGTTGCTAGATGAATATTTAGTAAAGTAAAGAAATAAGTAAATAAACCACTGAAAAGGGTATAATTGTATCTGAACCAGAAAATTTTCATTTCACATCTATAATCTTAACTTCACTATGGCTGCTGAGCTCGAAATAACAAAGTATAAAGGTTTCATGAGAAGATGAAACATTAACCTCGTGACATCTTTACAAAGTAGACGTATCTAAGAATTCAGTGTATGCTGCATCCCCTCCTCTCACTTGGTGTCCACCTCTAAAGTCGACCAGAGTCAAGATCAGGAGAAAAGTTGAAGTTTAAATAAAGATAAATGAATGGAAATGGAGTGGAGAAAGAGCCAGAACAAGATGTTAGACTGTCCTAAATAAGACATATCCCATCTAAAATAAAATTTCAACTAACCAAAATTCTCTAAGTTAATTAAATTCTGATTCTCACTGTCATTGTTTGAAACTATCACAGGACATAGCTAGGGGCAAATCAATATCACAGCTGCATGTGGCAGTACAGAAGTATATTGAAACATGCTTGGAAGGCCATGGTTAGGACACATAAATAATGCTGGTCAGAAGAGTTAACAAAATGGGTTCAGAGACCTCCTAAAAAATCTGTCAGAGTATGACTCATGGCTATGCACATGCAGCACTTCCATCTCCATTAAGGGTATACCCAGGTAAGTTTCTAAGGAAATGACTACTCCTACTTGGACTGTCAAGGGGAGTGGTAGTAATTCACTCACACACACGTACATGCACACACACACACACACATTGTTATCTGCCTGAGAGCATGGTCATTCCCACTGCCACCAACCAACCAACCAACCAAACAAATAATAAATAAATAATGAGCTCACTGTCGTCGAGTCCATGCCAACTCACAGGGAACCTATAGGACAGGGTAGACGTGCTGGTAGGTTCCTGAGACTAACTCTATGTCAGGAGAAAGCTCCGTCTCTCTCCCATGGAACAGCTGGTGCTTCCAACTGCTGACCTTGTCGTCCGCTGCCCAAGGCGTAACCAGCACTTCACCTGGGATCCTTTCACACTGCCCACTGCTAGTAAAATAGCCAGAAACAATTTAGTGGAGGCTGAATTTATGTAGACTCAAATTTAGGATTTCCACTTGATAGCAGTGAGTTTGGGTTGAATTTACTGTAAACCATTGTCTTCCATAAACTTAATGGTCCGAAATTGAAGCTCCAAGAAACCCAACAGCATTACAAAACTCAAACACTCAAACTCGCTGCCATGTGGACTCATTGTGACCTTATGGGACAGAGTAGAGCTTCCCCGTGGGTTTCTGAGGCTTCAACTCTACCTACAAACAGCAAGCCTCAGATTCTCTAACAAGATGGGCTCAACTGATGGGCTCAATTACTGACCTTGAAGTTAGTAGCTCAAAGCATAATGCACTATACTACCTGGGCTCCTTAAATTCTGAGTAAACCTCACCAAAACCAAACCCACTGCCATCAAACCAGTGAGATTCACAGCAGTGTAGTTACATGTTATCATTATCGTCATTATTATATTGTTATTTTAATCAGAAAAGATTTCCATTTGAACTGTGTTGATCAAGAGTGAGCTTGGTATATTTTCAGAGTTAAAGGGAGATATTCTACAGTTACAGAACATATTGTATATTATATTATATGGATCAGAGTTACTGCATCTGTCTTCTGGAAAAAGAATTTCTTTTTCTGTTAGGTGTCAGCGTGCAAAGACAATAAGATTTCCTGCCAAGAGGCTATCGAATACATGATACTCGTTGCTGGTAAGATTTTTCCTTTTTAAATCCTCGGGTGGAGCAATCTTTAAAGTGTTCAACTGTGCCACTGAGAGGTACCTACTTTTGAAAAATCAGTCATCAGAACCCTGGGGAGCCCACTTCTACTATGACACACATGTTGTTCAATACCTTCATGTCAATTACAACACATAGCCACTCTGTGTACAACAGAGCAAAATGCCACCAGGCCCTTTGCCCTCTTCACAACTGTTCTTACATTCGAGCCCATCATTGCAGCCACTATGGCAGTGCATCTCATGGAAGGCCTTTCTCTTTTTCAGGGCCCCTCCACTAGTCGCTTCAGATAACATGTTCAAAGTACATGAGATAAAGTCTCACGCTGCTTGCCTCAAAGGAGCCTTCTGGTTATACTACTTCCCAAACATATTCCTTTGTTCTTTTGGCAGTCCATGCCATCTTCTATATTCTTTACCAGCACTGATGTTTATTTCAGTCTTCCTTGTTCACACACATGTAAGGCACATGAAAATACCATGGACTAGGTCAGGTACACCTTAGCTCTCAAAGTACATCCTTTTCAAGATTGAATGACGTTTTATGCAGCAGATTTACTCTATGCAATACAACCTTTGGAAATAGAGGAAAGAAGTAGGAGGCAAAAGCTATTTATAGAGATTAGCTACACACATGTGTATGTGCAACTATATTAATTTATACTGAAAGGGATAGAAGTCAATGTACATATATTTTTACATGTTAAGTATTAAGATAGCAGATGGAATTTGGGCCTCTACTCATGGCTTTCCTAAGCAAAAGGACACTTTGTTCTAATACACTGACACTCTTTAATACAATCCCTTCCCAACAGGATCACTGAAGACAAAATGGGGGCATAAACAAATGTGGTGAAGAAAACAGATGGCCGGATGGTGCCCGGTAATCAAAACACATAGTGTCTGGTGTCTTAAATCCTTGGAGTTTTACAAGCAGCCATCGAACAGGGAAGCAAATATGCCCACATGGATGAAGCACACCAGCTTGTGTGATTATTAGGTATCCACAGGATCAGGTATCAAAAGATCCTAAACAAACAATTATATCGATGTGAAAGAGTGGGGTAGGAGTGGAGACACAAAGCTCATCTGTAGACAATTGGACATGCCCCCACAGAAGGGTTACTAGGATAGGATGAATCAATCCAGGTGCAGTAGAGCACCGACGAAACACACATCATTCCTCTAGTTCTTTAATGCCCTCCACCCTCCCCACCCCACTACCATGACCCAGTTCTACTTTACAAATCTGGCTAGACCGAGTACACACATTAGTACAGACAAGAGTTCTCAACACATGGAATTCAGGACAGATAAAACCCTCAGGAATAGTAGTGGGAATAAGTGATATCATGAGGGGAAGGAGACAGGGGGTGTGTAGGGGTGGGTGGGAAAAGGGGAACCCATCACAAGGTTGGATATATAGCCCAGCCCTCAAGGGGGATGAACAACAGAAACGTGTGTGAAGGGATACAATGGACAATGTAAGATATGAAGTAACAATAATAATATATAATTGATCAAGGATTCATGAGGGTGAGAGAGAGGGGGAAAAAGAGGAGCTGATGACAAGGGTTCAAGTAGAAAGAAAATGTTTTGGAAATGTAGTTGGCAACATATGTACAAATGTGCTTAATATAATTGAATGATGGATTGTTATAAGATTTGTAAGAGCCCTCTAATAAAATGATAAATAGATGCTTTTTTAAATACAACTTTTGATCTCTTGAGTGTTGATATCATGAATATTTACATTTTTTGTGGATCCATTTATTTGTGGAATATTTATTGTGGATCCATGCAAGATAAAATCCTTCAGAGCTTCAATTTTTCTCTGCTGATTATGATATTACTAGTGTTCAGTTGTAAGGATTTGGGCCTGCATTGAATTGTTATATACTGAAGGCTGCAGTGCTTAATCTTCATAAGTAAATCCTTGAAGTTCAAACTTTCACCAAGCCCGGTAGTGTTATCTGCATATCACAGGTTGTTAATAAGCCTTCCTCCAATCCTGATGTCCCCTGCTTCTTCATATAATCCTGTTTCTCTGATTATTTGATCAGCATACAACCATGACATACACCTTTCCTGATTTTATGCTATTCAGTGTCATCTTGTTCTGTTCTCACAACTGACTTGATCCAAGTGCAGGTTTTGAATAAGAACAATGAATGTCTTGGAATTCCCATTCTTTTCAAGGCTATCTATAGTTTGTTATGGTACACACAGTGAAATGCCTCTGTATAATCAATAAAACACAAGTAAACATCTTGCATTCTCTGCTTTGAACCAAAAGCCCATTGACATCAATAATGATATCCCTTGTTCCATAGTCTCTTTCTGAATCTGGCCCGAACATCTGGAAGTTCCCCGTCAGTGTGCTGCTGCAGCCATTCTTGGATAATCTTCATCAAAATTTGACTTCCATGTGATATTAATGACATTGTTCTATAATTTGAGCCTTCTATTGAGTCACCTTTCTTTGGAATGGGTACAAATAGGATATCCTCCAGTCTGTTGACCAAAGAACTGTCTTCCAAATTTCTTGGCAGAGATGAGTGAGTGCTTTCAGCGCTTCTCAACTTGTTGAAATATTTCATTTGGTATTCCATCAATTCCTGGAGTCTTTTTTTTCCCTTTTATTAATGCTTTTGATGCAGCTTGGACTTCTTCTTCAATACATGTTATAGGTAGGATTATTGTGCCAACCTGGCCAATAAACACATATGGGGTTAATAAGGTTGAAGTTTAATTGAAAGGCAAAGAGATAAATGGCTCCGTGCATCTCATCTTTCTGTCTCTACCTCTCTGATGATTGGACCAGTGTGCAGCTACCTTAGCTAGTTCTCTGCCTCAACTTATGAGCTACACTACCTGTGGAGCACCCAACCTGTGGACTGTGTCACTATAGGCTCCTTTAAGACCTGCTTCTTGACACTGCTGGTGTATACATCACTAGACCTGGGGACTGTTGGATCCTGTCATCTGACTGACTGTTGGTGACCTGCCCTGCTGTTTGATGCCTATGGCCAGATTGCCTGTATAGATCTACAGAAGACTCAGCTGTCTGCTTCCTTGACTTATATTCAGCATCCCTTGTGATAAAGGACTGCCAGTGTATTAACTATCTCACGGAAGTGAGTTGAACTGAGTCATTTGCACTGCTCTGTGGACTAATTAGCTATTTATTTCTTATGTTGTATCTATCTAGCTATATAGCTATCTATCTATCACCTATCTATCTATCTAAAATCATAAGTATCCTGATTTTGTTTCTCTCGAGAACCCTGTCTAACACAGTGCAGTTGATTTTAGTTCATATTCTACCTCCTGAAATAGAAAGTCAACTAGTTCTTTTTGGTACAGTGACTCCATGCATTCTTTCATCTTCCTTTGATGCTTCCTGTATCACTCAATACTTTGCCCATAGAATCTTCCAACATTACAACTCAAGGCTTGAATAGATATCTTGAATTATTTCTTTTTAAAATAAGCTGTGTGCTCTTTCTTTTTTATTTTCTTACTCTAGGCATTTGTACATTTCACTATAATATTTTACTTTGTCTTCTAGAGCTGTCTTTTGAAATTTTCTATTCAGCTTTTTAACTTCATGATTTCTTCCACTTGCTTTAGCTATTCTACAATTAAGAGCAAGTTTCAAAGTGTCTTTGGGCATCCACTTTGATCTTTTCTTTCTTTCCTTTTAAAGGACCTTTTGCTTTCTTCATATATGATATTCTTCATGTCATCCCACAGCTAATCCAGTCTTCTGTCGTTAGTGTTCCATGCAGCAAATCTATTATTGAGATGTTCTCAAAATTCAGGTGAGTAAGACTCAAGGTTGTTTTTTTAGTTCTCATAGACTTCTTGTAATTTTCTTCGGCTTCAACCTGAACTTACATATGAGCAACTGATGGTTTGTTCCACAGACAGCCCCTGGCCTGGTTTTAGTTGATGTTATTGAGGTTCTCCATGCTCTCTTCCCACAGATGTAATCAATTTGATTTCTGTGTACTCCATCCGGTGAAGTTGATGTGTATAGTTCCCATTTGTGTTTTTGAAAAAGGTACTTACGATGAAGTCATTAGTATTGCAAAATTCTATCATGAAATCTCAAGATTGATCTATCACAAAGAACATATTTCTATCTACTAGTCCTTCTTTTTTTCCAACTTTTGTATTCCAGTCACCAATAATTATCAATGCATCTCTATTGCATATTTGATCTATTTCAGACAGAAGGGTTGATAAAATTCTTCAATTTCTTCATCACTAGCTTTAGTTGTGGGTGAATAAATTTGAATAATAGTTGTTATGATTGGATTGTCTTGAAGGTGGGTAGTTATACTCTTATTAAAGACAACATTGTACTTCAAGATAAATCTTGAAAGTCTTTTTTAATGATGAAAGCAAGGTTGTTTTGTTTTGTTTTTACTGTGTCATTCCCAGGATAGTAAGTCATATGATTTTCTTTTCCAAAATGGTCAATACCAGTCAATTGCACTCATAAAGCCCTAGGACATGGATCATTACGCATTTGCTTTCATTTTTGATGGCTTCAAATTTTCCTAGCTTCATACTTAATACATTCCAAGTTCCTATCGATGGTAGATTTTTGCAGGTGGTTCTTTTCATTTTGAGTTCTGACCCATCAGGAACTGAAAGTCTTGATGGCTTTACTTTAACAGGCTTTACTCCATTTATGGCATTATGGTCAATTCTATTTTGACAAAGCAGTTCTTCCTCAGTCATATTTTGAGTGTCTTATGAGCTGAGTGTCTCATCTTCTGGTATTAACTCTGACAACATGTTGCTTCTATTCAGTCAGTCTCCAGTATATGATAATGTTTCAATCCCGTCCATAATATATTCAGCAACTAATTCCCCAAAGTGGACAAGCTATTCCTTTCACTTTTTTCATAGTCTATTCTAAGTCTGGAAGCTCTACTGAAACCTGTTCACTTTCGATTACCCTGATGGTGTTTGAAATCCCATTGACATAGATTCAAATATCACATGATAAACTGACACACAAGTGATGGATGACACACATAGGTTGTTCATAGTCAGAATTGACACTTGAGCAACAGAATACAGTAGTGACTTCCATGCAAAGTTATGATGAGCACACACACAACAGGTAGGCATCTGTGCTAGTTATATAATCATTTGCTAATTTGAGGATTAAGAGTAGGGGTGGAGTCTAGACTGTCAATCAGTTCATAGTCAATGAGGCCTCTGTGTGGGCATGACCTTCCCCTGCGAATTCTGGGAAATCCTATATTTCCTCCTTGAAGGCAAGAGACACTTCTCTCTCTCCTCCTTCCCTTGAAGATGCTCTACTGACAAGACACATTGAATTACACTAGTGCCCCAAGCTTCAGAAGCCACATGGACCTACCCTGATGCAGTCAGAACCTTGGACCTGGAGAAGCCACGTAGAGATCCCTGACAGTGCTGAGATGCTTACAATGCCACTGGATCTACAAGACTTACCACCCACTGGCCTATGATCATCCTGCATTCAACATCCTTGTATGTGTTTCATAAGTCTGAAGAGGACTTTATAGGTTGGTATTGGACATATGAGCTAAAATTGGACTTATGGGCTTGGACTGGACTGGGTTGGGAAGCTTTCTTAATGTAATATTACCCTTTATATAAAACTCTCTCTTATACACAAATGAGTTTCCATGGATTTGTTTCTCTAGTCTACCCAGACTAACACAGCATCCCTATCAGAGGAATAAGGGTTGCTGATGGGAAAATTAATTCAGGAGAGGGGAAAGGAAGTATATACATCTGGAAGAACCCAAGTACATGCCTGTTGGTAGAAAAGGGGGGAGGACTGAACTTCAAGTGGGGAGAAGAATGACTGAAAATTATTTTAAAGAGCCTAAGGGGCTTATATTTCTGGTAAGATACACCAAATAAGCCCCATTGACCTGATCTTCTGAACACACCCTAGGGACCCAGGCCAAGTGTCATAGAACACTGGGATATTAAATCTTGGATCTGTGGGCTCACAGATCCTGAAAGATCCTATGCTGAAACTCAAGTAGGTGAACTGGACTCTACCCCAAACACACCTGTAACCTAAGGATTTAAGATGAAAAGTCATGATGTTTGAAGAGGCAGAAGCCAGCTAAAGCACACATATTGATTTATTATATCAATGCCCCATAATCTGGAATATGATATTTATTATTCCGGCAAACCTATGACTGACATTCTCAATGAAAATTATTGTAAATTTTCCCTGACAACCAACTCCCATTGTTTGTGTAAATAGTGTCCAGCCATGAAAGGATTTATTTTGTACAATATGAATAATTCAGGTATTGCAATACATAGTTAGTCTACTTTGTCTCAGTGTCCCCCTTTCAACTGTGTTTTAAAAATTTGTACCAGGGGCTAATAGATGACTACATTAATGGAAGACATATATGCTCAGTGAGATAATTGGTAAGATTCTCTACCATAAATGAACAAGGAAGTCTCTAAAGGGAGCCAAAAGCAGATTAAAAAAAAAAAGACATAGATCTGGGCAAGGGGTTTTGGGTTTGCACTGAATCCTACCTTTAAATTAAGAATAATTGGTTCTTATATCATGGCCCTGTCTGAAACTCTCCCTTGGGAAGGAAACACAGAAAATATGGGTGCTATAGCAAAGGGTGGTGAAGAAATTAAATGGTGCCCAGCTATCAGATAAAATAGTGTTTGGAGTCTTGTTTGTTTGTTTCCAAATAAGCAGCCATCTAACTGAGATGTCAACTAAGTCCATGTGGAAGAAGCACTCCAGCATCAATGACTAGAGGTTTGCAAATTATATAATCTGAAGTCAAAGGAGGGAATAGTATCAGAGTCCAATTGTGAAAATTGTTTTCAGAAGGCTATAAATAGCAGTTGAAGCCCAAGATACATTTTTGAGATCGATACAGGAAATAAGCCTCTTATTATTTCCCTCTATACACAATGGAGGGATGGGAATAAACTGGTTGCAAAACAAAGTATATTAGAGAGATGGCTATAGGAGATTAAAATGATAAACCTGACTTGAACAGATAAAATCGTGTCAGTTGATTTTCCTCCTCTGATTCCATTTGGCCTGATATGGTATTCAATATTTTCTGTTTGTTTTTTTCTTCCTATTGGGGTTTAGCTCTGATGTATTTTGTCATTGGGGATAGCCCTCTTGAATTTCTGTTACATGTTTTACAGCATGTGAACCCAGGATTGATAAACCTACAGAGACAGCAAATAGAATAAGGGGTTCATTTGGGGGTACAGTGGGGGAGGGCTGGGGTAAAGGGGAGATAATATTGAGTTCAATAAGAAAAAAACAATGTTTTGAAATTAAGTGTGGGAGCAATTTTACAATACTGCTTCATGTGATTGAACTATTGAAGGATATAATATCTGTATTGCTTCCCAATAAAAAGATTTGGGGAAAAATAAAGTAAAATAATTTTTAAAGAAATTGTAGTGCCAGGCCATCATTCATTGGGTACCATCAATAGCAGCAGTGCAAGAGCTCTCAACCAAAGTCCAAGGACTGCCAGTTCTATAACCCAAGATAGCAGTCATCTGCTCTATCTCACAGAAGGGTGTTTCAGCCTTAAGTTTGAGAGAGTATACCAGTTCCTTAAATCTGCTGCATGTGAGTTTGAGATGAAGCCAACCAGTTCACTTGGTGGCATTCCACATGGAATCCTTCTGGTGTGGCTATGAAGGATCTTGTGCACTTGAGAAGACAAGGTCTAAAGACCCAGTAGTCTATAGCACATGGCCTCGGTCACCCAGGACTGGATAGGAACTAGGTCCAAAGTGTCTAACTAATATGCAGCATATTCTCCCCTTGGGTTCTGTATAAGTATTTAAAGTGTTCTTTCATGATGGAAGGTTGGTCACTCAGTTTATGCACTAACAAAAATGTAATCACCTTTTGTGAGGTGTACATGCTCCCCTTCTTTAGCTCAGCAATGTTTTAAATTCTATACCATTTGCTGAATTAATGACAATGACAATAGAATTACTTGATGGCTCAAGGGGATAATTTAATATGTTCTTCATCTTAAAATGATAATGAAGTCACTAATGTAAACCATATATATATATGGCTTATATCAAGGTCATGGTACTTGCAAATAATTCTACATGTAAGAAAAATTAGGTCTTATGATATGACCAAACTCAATCCTCATCCTTATGAGGACATCATTGAAGATATGGATGCTATGGAAAAGTATGGTGAAGAACCTGATGGGGCCTAGCTATCAGAAAGAATAATGTCTGGGGTCACAAGGACTTGTCTTCAAACAAGCAGCAATCTAAATGTGGCAGCCACTTCTTTTACATGGGAGAAGCACACCAATCTGTGTGATCCAAGGATTGTAAATAATAAAACCAAATCCAAAGGAAGGAAGGGTATCAAAGCTTAAATTCTGAACACCCAGTTGGCAGAAGGCTATGGATGACAATCAAAGTCCAAAATAAATTTGCAGACTCCTCGGGTGGAATATACATCTGGTGAATAGTCTAGGGATGGGAGCAGCCTTGCTATCAGACAGAGAGCATGGTGAAGTTGATTAGGGCAGTTGTAGGTAGATTAACATGTACTACCTTATCATCTGATCTATCTTTTGATCTATTTTCAAGTTGTTTCATTTTTTTAATATTTTCTGCTTTTCAATTGATTTGTTTTGATGTTTTGTCTAGTCATTATTGTTGGGTTCTATTTTTTTCTTCCTGTTTGTGTTTTGTATGATTTTCTGTATATGAAATCTAGAATGGGTAAATCTATAGAAACAGTAACTTTATTAATAATTACCTAGGGGAGGCTACTAACAATTATCAGGGGAGGACAGGGCAAATGGGGAGCTAACAACAATGAATATGAGAAGAAAATGTTCTGAAATTGATAGTGGTGATGATCGTACAACTATTCTCAATATTATTAAATTGTATTATATGTGACAATTATGTCAATAAAGCTATTTATGAAAAGAAAAACACTAGTTAAATTATTGTATATTCATGTCACAAAAAATTAAGTAATCATTTTAAAAGATGCACAATAAGAACTTTTAGTAACATTAAAAATGTGCTATAAATTAAATTAAACAGGATACAAGTTATCTTTAGAATGATTTGTGCTAGAATACATTTATTCTGATGTCATATAGATCACACAGGCCACAGACCTGCTACCAACTTTGTGATTCTCCTTTTCCAGAAAAGAAGATGAATGGCAATGAACCCGTCCAAGAGAATCTGTCAAAGAGAGGAGCGGACAACGTGAAGCCAGGAGGTTGGAGTTCCCTAGTGAACACTGCCACAAGGGTGGAACCATCAAATTTGGGCATTAAATGTTCAGTCTTCATTATGGCATTGCTCTCTACATTGGCTTGTTGCTCCTTAAAAAGTTTCAGCCTCAGCTTCTCAGCCACAAGGGAAGAACAGTCCCCAATTCTGTATCTCCCAAAAGATAATTACTAGAATTAATCAAATAAACGTGCAAAGTACATCATGGTGCCTGACATATTGTAAATACTCAACAATTATGGGTGAATTTTATGTTGGGTATGTTTGCCAGATAAGAATGCATATGTTCCAAGGTACATCATTCATTACAACTGCAGTAATTGATAGCTAACGGAATGGATACTCCTGGTGGAAAGCCAACTACCACTGAGCATATTCCGTAGAGTTCCATTTCTGGTGACGTAGCTTTAGCAACGGTGTTTACCTCCGATGGCTGTTGAAGAGGGAGACTGAATGAGATCACGCATGTAATGGACTTAGCAAAGTAGGGAGTCCACAGTGGAAGGCTATCTTTTAAAAATAAAGACCATACGCTTGTTATCTATAATTTAGTTGAGTGAAGTTTCCTTTATCACTCAGTTCAACAACTACAGATGCCTTACTGTTATCTAAAGTAGTGCTAGGTGCTTTGTGGAGTCACACACACAACTAAAAGGATCTAAAAAACAGCATGTGCACAATGCTGATGGAAAGAGTCTTTTTTGTTCTTTGTAGAATATTTGGTTTGTTTGTTTTTTTCTACAAACATCAAGTTTCAGTTTTCTCTCTACTGTTGCTCCAAAGGGGGCATCATTTCTGCCGAAGGGCCAAGAATTCAAGAGTTTGGCAAGGTAACAACAGCAACTGTGGAAGTTAAGAAGGATGAATCTAATTTGGGCAATTTGATAGTGATTTCTTTTCAAATTTGAGAGAAAAGAGTAATTAGAACAGCAGAGTGTTCTAATTTGTATTTCCCTTAAAGTGCCTGTGTGCTTACTGAAATGTTAGTGGCAGAATGAGTTACAAGCAGTGTGAAAAGGAAACCATCCTAAGGTTTGAGCAGGAAAGTGTCACAGATGAAGTAGTCCTCAGCGTGTCCCAGATTGGAGCGGAGACACGGGCCATCTGGAAGCAAGAGGACAAAGCAAGGCATTAGAACTGCAAACGGGAGGGTTGGGAGACATTACCAAGTAGGTGGCAGAATGGAAGAGCCCAATGTGAAGACTTAATATGTGGGAATAAGTAAGAGCAGGCTGTTACTACTAACTGTAAAATAAAATTTAATGCCCAACTTTCTAAGTTTCCTTATTTTACTTTCCTGATAGAGCTAGAAATAGATTTCAAGGTGGTGCAGACTGTTAAGTGCTCTGATCTTAGACAAACGCTTGGCAATTCCTATCCTCCGCCCCTACCCCTTTAGACCTGGAGATCTGCTTCCGAAAGGCCACAGCCTTGAAGAGTCAATGGAGAGCTATGACTCAGAGAAAATCCAGCAGCCAAACAGCATGCTCATGTGGATAGCTAGATAGGTACTGATCAAGAAGGAGAGAGAGAGGAAGGAAGACTCACGAAGATAAGTGAGCTCTATCATTATTAGGACAAAGGAAAGGAAATAGACTAGACCTACAATTATAAGAATAATTACCCACATTTATAACTATTAAAAATTTCCACGAATATTTCCACATTTATCCTTGCCATAGCATGGCTGTTAGATAGAAAGTAGTAAAAAGCCAAAGCACAGAGAGGGTACAAATACATCTGAGGCACAAAACCCTGTTTTCCTGAAAGTAAATATTAAAAATATTTTGAAAGATGTTTAAATCAACCACATTGGCATAGTTATTCAGTTAAAGTATTATGTTCACCTCTGCATTTTTATTTGCCAAAAAAAGAACCCCCAGTATATTGTTGTTGACTACAATATATTTCTACCAAAATGTGCCTAATTATAGAGATTTAGATATTTTTCCCACCAGGAATTTTCCTCACTCATCAGACTCTGGCTGCCTTAGCTCTATAGCTTAACCCCAGTGCCCCAGTGCTTCTTGAATATAGTTCAACATGATTAATGCTGTAAAGTGAAGACGGCTGCCTTGGTTTCTGCCTTTCCCCAAATGCTACACTATGTGGAAAAAAGCAAATAGCACATAGGGTCGCTATGAGTCGAAATGCACCCAATGGCAGTGGATTTGGTTTGGCTTGATTTGGTTTTTGGAGAAATCACCAAAAAAATCCCACGTAGGAAAGGGACCCTATAGAAGAAGGTAGAGCCACCAGTCTTATACTATTTACAAGACTCTGCTCTTTATGGAAATACAGGTAGAGGATTTGGACAGCTGACATTTTGGTAAGCAGGTGAGAACTTACCCACTCTGCCACAAGAGCTCATTAAACAACACTAAATGCAGTTTAACGAAATATATTCATATAACCACATGAGGCCCAGTAGTTAGAATAGGATCTTGCCAAAAGTCCTTTCCTCAAAATCACCCAAGTTTGAAGGAACCCTCTTTGCTCAGTGGCTAAAGCCTTGGAGGCTATAAAGGTCACAGGTTCAAGCTCACCAGCCACTTTGCGGTGTGTGAAAAGGCACCCTGCTTACATAAAGATTCAGAGCTTTGGGGACTTACGCGGCTGGTCAATGCTGTCTTACAGGTTGCTGTTCTTGGAACTCACTCAACAGCAGGGCAGATTGCTGGGTCTGGTTTGGGTGAATCCACAAGAGAACTCCCACATGGGAACTAGAGATTTGGGCAGAACCCTGCAGCATGTCTTCCTCCAGAGGGGATCACAAAGCTGCCTTCCTTTCTGACCCTTTTGGACTCTTTGTGGCCTAAGCAGACACTGGCTAACCGGGCTGCACACCCTCCATCCTCTTGTGCTAGGAAGTCAATTAGATCACTGGTAATTATTCCTATTTTCACCTAGAGTCATACAAACATCCAAGCTAGGAACAGACAGGTTCTGTGTCAGACAGGCGTACAGAGTTTTGTAAGAGACCAGCCAGCTCTGCTGAGATTGCCATTCATTAAAGTGTCTACCTGTATAGGGCATGTTGCCCTCATATTGATGACCCATGTCTTCGTTCTACCTGGCTCAGGGTGTACATTCATTTATCCCTGGTTTATAGATGAATATGCTTAGGCAGCAAAAGATCTAGCACATTTCGCAAAGTCAAATGGGTAACAAATGGGGAAGCCGGCACTTAAGCACAAAACTGCTGGGTTCTCCAAAGACAGTTGCTTTTTCCCTTCCAGCTCAGGGCTCATTCTGAGCACGCCCTGGACTCCATGGGCCAGCTTTCCCCTCTGGTGTGTGTTTTCTGGACTCAGAGCTCAGACTTAGAGTAAGAGCAGGGGAGATATTCCTGTGACCTCTCAAGCAGCATTCTTGTTGCTCTTTCCGCACGCCCTAAGCCTATATGCACTTGTTTCTTCCTTATTTCCCAGGGACCTGGATCTTTCACATGCCCTTAGCTGACAGCCCGGTGGGTCGCATCAATTTATTAATAGCATAATTGACCTTTAAAGGAGGTTCTTTGTACACATACAGATGCACAAGGGCGAGTCACTTTCCAGAGGCACTCTCAGGTGCTTCCAGCTCTCAAACCCAGAGTGAGTAGATGTTTAATTTTCAGATATAATGAGTCTAGAACTCTAATATTTATACCTAAAAATGGGCATCTCTGCTTTTCTCCTGAGTGAAACTGTCTGAGCGAGGGGGAGCACTATAGCGACATGTGGACAGCGTTCCCCAAGAGACATGGATAAGGATTCTGAAATATGAAAGCAAGCAATTAAGACAACAGTGTTTGGAAATACATGCTTAAGTATTTCTTTGGTGTGAGAAGGCTGTGGAAACAGGCGCCACCTTTGAAAGCAGTCAAGAAACTAAGTTTCTGGAAACAGAGGCTAAAATTCTTATATCCACTCATTCGAATGCCAAGACCCAAACTTAAAAGTCAAAATTCAGATTGGAACTCGTATTTGAAATGCCTGTTCTCCCATACCTTCCTGCCAGCACCTCAAATGTTTCTTCAACACTCTATCTTTGATATTTTCTGTGGTTCCCTAAAGAGGGAAAAGAAAATTAATTGCCCCTCTTGGATGCTGCTTAGAACAGTGATCACAATGTATTTTAATTGCCTAATTTCTGTCTCTGCTCCTCAACTGAATAGTCCTTAAACTAATATAGCTTGTGTCACACATTACCCCTAGAAACCACACAGAAGTTGGCATATGATATATGTTCAAGAAATATCTCTTAATAATGAGATAAATGGGTGAATGTGTAACAGAGGTGTGAAATGTCATATGTGTGAAACAAATGCTTTGCTTCGTGTCAGTCACTAACTCACACTTATTTATACCATTGTTTCTATGGTTTACTCAAATAAAAACTCTGAAAACATCCACCCCAAATCCTCTGCCATCAAGTCCATGCTGACTCATGGCAACCTTACTTGTGTATGATTTCTGAAGTTGGAAACCTTTCTTCCTAAGTCTGAATTAAGCTGCCTGTTCCTTTTTACCTTTCTGGTGCTTCTCTGCATAGATCTTCTCCTTAGCCAACTAACGCTGAACACGTGCGCCTCTGAAACTCACAACTTCTAGGAGGCATCTCCATGAGAACAGAGTCCTGACATTGTGTTCACACACACTCAAAGCTTCCCATCTCTTATCATACATGCACCTTCTGTGCAAACCTAGTCTTTGGACAGATGCCAACAAACAACAAAAACAAACAAACCCAAAGCAGTTGCTATCAAGAAGACTCCAGCTCGTGTATCGTAGTAGAACTGTTCACCATAGGCTGATCAAGGACTGCTTTTTCAGAAGTACACCTCAGTCCTTTTTACCCCCCAAAGCACCCCTAGGTGGACTGGAAACAACAACCTTTCAGTTAAGAACAAGCTCATTGACTCTTTGTACCAACCTAGAACACTCAAATGAATAAAGGGATTAGTAAATAAGTGAATTGGCCAATAAATCCAAGCATAGACACTGCTTGAAGTAAACCTCAAGCAGTCAGAATATGGACTATAAGGAGGGCCACGCTCCAACAATGATCATGGAGCATTATTATGAATCATACACTCTGGGGAAGAAGACACTCTCTATATCCAAGTCCAAGCCCCAATCCCGGGAGATTATATAATATAAATTAGCTATGTCAGAGCCAGAAAGACACAACCTTATTATTTCTGCAAATAAAGGCGTATTCACTAAGCTTTTGTTCCACTCTCCCCAGTGCTTTCCTTTCAGCCCTGCTCAATTCATAGATTCAGTCATAGACCTTCAAAGTCCAGTTGTTACTGACCCTTGTTAATATTTAATCATATATCTACTTTAACATTTAAATTAGCATCTATTCATTTGCTATTTAGTCTCCCTGTTACAATCCCTGCTCACAATTACGTAAAAGGTGCACTCAGTCACAATAAAATGCGCATTATAGTAACATGATTTTAAAGACATAGCTCTTTATGGCATTTGAAATATAATTTCATACTTTAAAAGTCAAATCAATATACTTTAACTGTGGAACTTCTAATCTCAAGGAACAGGAAGCCCAAATGATATTTTATCGAAAAGCTCAACCACTCAAAATGAGTAAGGAGGAGAAGATTAGGAACGATTACTATTGTTAGATTTTAAATTCTTATACTAGATTTATCTTCCTATGGGATAAGAATGTGCATTTTTAAATCATTTTATTGGGGGCTCATACAATTCTTATCATAATCCATACATACATCCATTGTGTCAAACACATCTGTACATTTGTTGCCCTCATCATTCTCAAAATATTTGCCTTCTACTTTAGCCCTTAATATCGGCTGCTCATTTTCCCCCTCCCTCCCCACTCCCCCCTCTCTCATGAACCCTTCATAATTCATAAATTATTATTGTTTTGTCATAAGTTACACTGTCTGACGTCTCCCCTGCCCTCTTCTCTGCTGTCCATCCCCCAGGGAGGAGGCTATACGTAGATTCTTGTAATCGGTTCCCCTGTTCTACCTCACATTCCCTCCACCCTCTAGGCATTGCCACTCTCACCACTGGTCCTGAAAGGAGTTATCTGTCCTGGATTCCCTGTGTTTCCAGTTGCTATCTGTACCAATGTACATTCTCTGGTCTAGCTAGATTTGTAAGGTAGAATTGGGATCATGATAGTTGGTGGGGGGGAAGCATCCAAGAACTAGAGGAAAGTTTATATGTTTCGTCGTTGCTACCCTGCACCCTGACTGGCTCATCTCCTCCCCACAACCCTTTAGTAAGGTGGCATCCAGTTGCCTACCGATGGGCTTTGAGTCTCTACTCTGCACTCACCCACCTTTACAATGATATGATTTTTTGTTCTTTGATGCTTAAATGTGCATTTTTACAGAAAACAAAAAATAATGTAAGGAAAAGCAAGGATGAACATACAAAAAACCAAATTTCTCTTCTTCCCATATTTGCACACACACACACTCCTCTTTAACAGCCACTCTCTTTCAAAATGGTCTTTTCTTTCTATCATTAATCTTCATGAAACTCTTATGGAAGTGACAGCTGCATCCAAGCATTTACAAGTTCTGAAAATGCTAGCCACTCTTGTGTTCAGCATCTCTGACACAGGATTTTTTCCCCTGTTGTTTATTGCAATATTCCTTGGCGTTTAAGTCAACAACTAAGGTTTATGACCAGAAGGCATCTGAGAATAATATACATGTGGCCCATTGTTCCCCTGGGGGTTGCATGGTGATTCACTCATCATAGATTCATAGGCGGGCTCTGTAAGCCAAGTACACAGCTATTTTTAGGAAACAAGTGCTTACTTTAAAGCAGTGGAACTTTGCAAACTTCAGCTCACAGGAAACATTTATGCCAAATAGATGCTCAGAAGGAGGTCGTCATATTACTTAGCCATTCCAACCGCTTTCCCTCTAGGATTCCCTGGACGTAGGATGACTTGCTGGCACCAGTTCTCCCGGGAGGGATTCAAAACATTACAAGCTAGGAATGGGCTTCTATTGGAATCTACTTTGAGGAAGAATCTTGGATATAGGAAGAATGAGAGAGGAGTGAATGCCTAGTCATTGAAGGAAATGAGAAGAGGAACACATGCTCCTGTGCTTAATCCGTTTGGAGGGACTATTCTTAGCTCATAGGCTCTCATGCAATAGAGTAGAACTGAACTATAAGTTTTCTAGGTGTATTATGTGTGTTGGACTGAAAACCGTAAGGTTGACAATGCAAATTCACGCACAGCTCTGAAGGAGAAACATGAAGCTGTCTGCTCTCATAAATAGTTCTAGTCTCAGAAATCCCGGGGAGAGTCCCTGTGGATGGTGTTGGGTTTGGTCCACTTTCTGGGAGTAGATCTTCCAGTCTTTCTCCCATGGAGATGCTGGGCGGATTCCAACTATCGGCCTGTTGCTTAGCAGCCGAAAGATGAACACTTAACTGCTGTGCTAGCAGTGTTCCTTTTAGAGCTGAAGAAGGAACAGGAGAAGATATACAGGAGGTAAGGCAGGGAAGCCAGATCCAATCAGAATATATCCAACCAAGCCAAAAGAAGGAGGACAGGAAATGCAGATACTGAGAAGAAAGCGTGAGTTTGGAGTGAGAACCAGAGTTTGGAGTAGTTGTTGTTAAGTGTTGTGGAGTCAGTTCTGATTCATCGCGACCTGGTGGACAACAAAATAGAACACCACTTGGTCCTGGGCCATCCTCAAAATTGTTCTTTTGCTTGAGTTTATTGCTGCAGCCACTGTGTCAATCCATCTTGTCAACAATCTTCCTCTTTTTCACTGTCCCTTTACTTTAGCAAGCATGATGTCCTTTTCCAGGGCCTGGGCTCTACTGACAACATGTCCAAAGTCGTGAGGTGATGTCTTATCATCCTTGCCTCTATGGAGCATTCTGGCTGAATTTCCTCCACAACAGATTTGCCAGTTCTTTTGGTAGTGCCTGGTACTTTCAATATTCTTCACCCGCAGCATAATTCTAAGGCCTTGATTCTTTCTTTTGGTCTTCCAAAGAACTTCCATTTGAAGATAACTCTGAGATACTACAATGATCTGAAATTAAATTATTTCACTTTGAGCTGATAAATTCATTCATTCACTCCATGCATAGTTTTAACATTCTTACTGTTGTCAATGGACACAAAAGTGCCCCAAATTATAAAGATGGTGGAGAAGCAGACAACCTTTTGTGCTGATATACAAAATGTCTTCCTGGGTCAGAGCCAACCTGACGGCCCTTCAGCAACAATAACAGCTAAGAGGCAAACTCTAGTAAGCACTGGGGAGACAAATGATGAACAAAGCAGGAGAATCCATCCTTTTCATTAGGGTCAGGGCCGGGGAGGCATAACGGAACAACAAAATGAGAAAATGCATATGTGGTTTTATTATTGTTAGGCTCCATATTGTGGATTCGGACTCCTGGTGACCCATGTGTAGAGAGTAGTACTGTTCAAGGAGTTTCAGTGGCTGTGACATTTCGGTCACAGTTCACTAGACCTCTCTCCCAAGGTATCTTTGGGTGAGTTCTGAGTACCAACGTTCGGTTAATTATTAACCAAAAAATCAACTGCCATGAATTCCATTCTAACTCCTACTTGACCTCATAAGGCAAAGTAGAACCTCTCTCTGGGGTATCCAAGGCTCTAAATCTTTTGGGGACCAAAAGTCTAATCCTTCTCCATTGGAACTGTTGGTGAGTTCATTTAGCCAAACTTTCAGTTAGTGCACCTGACTGTATATGAAACTTTATGTCTGAGGTTGGGTTCTTCAAGAATCATTGTTTGACTTAGAGTCTTCAGTGGAAGATAAGGTGCTCACGGTGCTGTTTGGGGGCAGACAGCTCACAAAACTGAGGGCTTTGCAGAGGGAAGGCCAATGTTGAGGCTTCACGTCACTAACAGGCTTGCCATATTGAAATGGTCATTATAACCTTGCTACATCACTCTCTCCATTTCCTTTCTTCTGCCTAATATAATTGCAAATGAGACCACATTACCGGAGAATTGCTTTGGATTTCTTCTTGGTCAAATAAGGCAAGTCTCAGCAGATTAAAGTGAGTTTAACTTCCCTTCTCAAGTTATATGAGCACTTAATGAAAAAAACATGGAGATTTCTTTCCAATTATGGTAACATTCTTAATGATCTAGAAATTAGCTATAGATCAGAATCCGAATCCCTAGAGGAGGAAAAACTGAAATTGCATTTCAAATTCTCTCAAAATTAACCTGAGATTAGTTTGGGATTTTTTTGTTTTGTTTTGAACACAAACTCATGGTAAGTCACCTAGGGTAGGCAAATCAACTTCAATTGTTAGATAAGAGAGGACTATGGGTAAATGACCTGAGAAACAAATAGAGAACTCTAGACTAAATATGAGTCAGCAGTGCAGGTGAGTCAAGTTGAAGCATAGTGCCTGGAGAGTGAACTAAAATAGGAACTATTGGCACATGGAAAGTTAATGAGATTAGTATATCCAATGTGAGCCATGGGAATTCTCAATATGGAGCTATTCCAAAAGAAAAGCAGAATGGCCTTATGAAAGTAACTCTGAAGTCAGGAGAGTTGGTTCTGCTCCAAATTTGTTACTAATAAGCTATGATATTTGGCAATTCATTTAATTTCTTTGAGTTACAGGGTTTCGTTCTATAATGTTCACATGATTATAGCATTGGGCCCATGTTCCTTTTTCTAAGGGAAAGATTCTGAAATAAGTTCTAAATACAACACACCTGTGATAGCTATATAATTGTTTTTCAATTTGAAAGGATTAAGAATGAAATGTGTGCATAAGCAAATGTCGTGAAGAAAGCTGATGGTGCCTGGCTATCAAAAGATATAGTCTCAGGTCTTAAAGGCTTGAAGATAAACAAACGGCCATCTAGCTCAGAAGCAACAAAGCCCACATGGAAGAAGAGCACCAACCTGTGTGACCATGAGGTGTCAAGGGAATCAGGTGTCAGGCATCAAAGAACAAAAATTCATATAATTGTAAATGAGGGGAAGTGCAGAGTGGAGACCCAAAGCCCATCTGTAGGCAACTGGACATTGCGGGGAGGAGATGAGCCAGTAGGGTTCAAGGTAGCAATGATGAAACATACAACTTTCCTCTAGTTCTTAAATGCTTCCTTCCCCACCCTTTCATGATCCCATTCTACCTTACAAAACTGGCTAGACAAGAGGATGTACATTGGTACAGATAGGAACTAAAAACACAGGGAATCAAGGATGGATGATCCCTTCAGGACCAGTGGTGAGAGTGGCGATACCGGGAGGGTGGAGGGAAGGTGGGGTAGAAAAGGGGAACTGATTACAAGAATCTACATATAACCTCCTCCTTGGGGGATGAACAACAAAAAAGTGGGTGAAGGGAGACGTTGGACAGTATAAGATATGACAAAATAATAATAATTTATAAATTATCAAGGGTTCATGAGAGATGGGTGAGAGGGGAGTGAGGGGGGAAAATGAGGAGCTGATATCAAGGGCTCAAGTAGAAAGCAAATGTTTTGAGAATGATGATGGCAACAAATGTAAATTTGTGCTTGATCCAGGGGATGGATGGATGGATTGTGATAAGAGTTGTACGAGCCACCAATAAAATGATTTTTAAAACAAAGAATGAAAGAGCGGAGTCCAGCCTGTCATAGCTAATGAGGCCTCTGTGTGGACTTGGCCTTCTCCTGAGGATTCTGGAAACTCCAGTATTACTCCTTGGAGGCAGACACACACACTCTCTCTCTGCTCACTCCCTGAGAGATAGCCATATGGAAACAACACATGGAGAGAAGCTGATGGAGCCAAATCTGAGCCACGTGGAGACCCCTGCCAGTGCAGAGATGCTTACACTGCCAGTGGACCTTCCACACACTGGCCTGTGATCTTCCTGGATTTGGCGTCATTGCAGGTGTTTTGTGAGTCTGAAGAGGACTTTATAGATTGGTATCGGACATATGGGTTAATATTGGACTTATGGACTTGATCTGGACTAGGCTGGAATATTTTCTCAATATTCAGTTGCTCTTTCATATAAAGCTGTTTCTTCTACACATATGAGTGTTTCTGGATTTGTTTCCCTAGTCTACCCAGACTAACATAGCACTTATAATGGCAGTAGTACAAGAAGTATTAAGAGAAAAACAATAATAATAATTTTAAAACCATAAAGTATTGTTAGAGTTGTTAGTTGCCTTCAAGTGGATTCCAAGTCATGACAACCCCAAGCGTTCAAAGAACAACAGGCCCACGTCAGATGATCCACTCAGTGAGGTGGGTATAGGTTTCCTGGTGCTCATTTACTAATCCGTATTCAATAACTTCATTTTTTTTTCACATCAAAGATTTTTCTTCCAAGTATGGTAGGCATTGATCTATCTCCTCACAGTACTTCCTATAGATTATTTTCAAATTTAAAATTCCTGGCAAGGATTGATTACCCAGCAAGTAAGGAGAGCACAAACTTACTTTCCGTACATACTAACAAGTAAGCACAAACAAGCCTGTGCCTATCTTGCTTATTGGGTAATCTACTACAGTCCATAAGACTTCAGGACTTTTAAAATCAGGTTTCTAGACTTGTCTTCCAAGGTGTCCCTGGGGGGATATTAACACACGCAACACAACCAAAGAGACTGACCTGGCTCCGTGATTTATGGCACTCACCACAAAGTGAACATGTGGTGGCCCTCTTCAAAAAATATGAATTTAAGAAGGCAACCAGAGAGCATCAAAACAAGTTATTGTTTAGGAAATAGTGAGTTTCTGAGTTTGTGATAGGAAACAGTATGCACTAAGGATAATGGTTACATAAAAGATTACTATAATCTATATCACTAAGATATAAACCTGAAAAATGTTGAATTGGTGAATGTTATGTAACACATTTTTACATACAAAAAAAAACCAAACTACTACTCATGTTGATTATATAAAACAACCATGTTATCCTTCTTTCCACAGAGCCCTATGAATGTCCACGCGCTGAGTGGTTATGCAGCTAATCCAAAAGGTGTGTATTAGCATGGATTATCATTTCACCCTGCTCAGACTAGAGTGTGCTGCTGAAAGATCCTGCAGAGTCAAGCCCTTGAGAGGCGTGACAAGGTGTTGGGAGTTCTGATTCCAACTCTTTGGGAAGAGTCCTTTGAGAGTATATGTGGAAACTTCGATGTTTGAAAGACTGACATACAGAAAAGAGAGTAAGATATTCCTTTTTACTCTCGAGGACATAACAGGGAGGGAAAGTACCAGAGAATATCTTATAAAGTTCAATATGTGAAAGTACTTTATA
This sequence comes from Echinops telfairi, assembly GCF_000313985.2. Lineage (NCBI taxonomy): Eukaryota > Metazoa > Chordata > Mammalia > Afrosoricida > Tenrecidae > Echinops > Echinops telfairi. The sequence continues at coordinate 40,065,185 of NW_022111368.1, forward strand.
GCAAGAGAAATGTCCAAACGTGATACAAATTTTCAAACAGCATTTTTTTTTAAAAAAGATATAAAAAACTCACTTGACAGGGATGTTGTAGAAGACATTGAGTTAATTGAGGGAGTTTGGAATACTTGACCCCTAACTTTAGTATTCACCATACTTATTCAATCTGTATGCCAAACAAATAATCCAATAAGTGGACCTATATGAAAAAGAATGCAGAATCAGAACTGGAGGTGATTCAATAACAACCTGTAACATGCAGATTACACAACCTTGCTTGCTAAAAGTGAAGAGAATTTGAAGCTTTTACTGTTGAAGACCAAATGCTACAGTCTTTTGTATGGATTACATCTCTATGTCAAGAAAACAAAAATTTTCACCTGGGCCAATAGTATACAGAATAATCAATGGAAAAAGAGAGAAAGTCGTGAAGCATTTGAGTTTACATAAATCCACTTTCAATGCTCACAGAAGCTACAGTCAAGAAATCAAATGTCGTGTTGTATTAGGCAAAGCTCTAGAAAAGATTTTTTTGAAGTGTGAAAGAGCAAAGAAGTGTCATTTTGAAGACTAAGCTTCCAAACCATAGTATTTTCAATCATCTTATATGCAAGTGAAAGTTGGCAATGGACAAGGGAGCCTAAATAAAAACTGACGTATTTGAATTACAATGTCAGCAAAGAATATTGAATATTTCATGGACTACAAGAAAAACAAATAAATATTTTGAAGTCAATATAGCCAGAATACATCCTAGAAGCGAGCATAGTGAGATGTTGCCTTGTGTTCTTAGGACATGCCCTCAGGAGAGACCAGTCTCTGAAAAATGGAACAGAACATCATGCTCTGTAAAAAAAGCAATACCAGTGACAAAGAGGCAGACCTCGGTGAGAGGGATTGACACAGCAGCTGCAGCAATGGGCTCCCTCATAGCAACAATGTGAAGACGGTACCCGACTGAGCAGTGTGTCCTTCTCTTGTCGATAGGGTTGTCCAGTCGGAATGAACTCAAGGATGCTCAACAACAACAGCGTAATCTTAGACTAAACATAATAAAGGTCAGGAAGACGGTTCTGGGCAAGACAACTTTTTCTCTCTTATACATAAGGTTACCAAGAGTTAGCGCTGACTCAGCACAAACACTGGCGCCCAAAACTGTCCAGTCCCTGGGTGATGCGAATGTTTCAATGCTTGCAGATACTAATCCAAACATTGGTGCTTCAAATATATCCAGAGTCCTGGAGGCTTAATGACTTGCTTCTGAAAAATCAGCCATTGACATCCTATGGAGCATTGTTCTGCTCTGACACACCTAAGGTGGCCACAAGTTGGAATAGACTCGAATGCTACGTTTAAGTTTCATATGCTATGTAGCATGGACTCCTTAAAAGACAAACTGATCTGTGTTGAACTAAGTAAGGCCAGAGTGCTCCTTAGAGACTAGGATGGCAAGACCTCGTCTTACATACTTTGGACATGTTGTCAGGAAAGACCAGTCCCTGGAGAAGGACATCGGGTTTGGTAAGTGGAAGGGGAATGATGAAGAGGGAAGCCTTCAATGAAATGAACTGACACAGTGGCCGTATCAATAGACTCAGGTGTAGGAGCCCATCAGAGGATGGCATAGGACTGTGCAGTGTTCTGTTCTATTTTGCACAGTCTCTCTGGGTCAGGCCCGACTCAACGTCACCTAACAGCAATGAACAACAACCATGCTCTGTGAACCGAGCCTGAGAGGCAGCCGCTCTAGAGTGGGTGAATAAGAAGAACATGACTGCTTGGGACGGAAGGAGCCAGACAGAGGAAGGTACTCCCTGGAGTTTCCTGTGAGCAGAAGAAATATTTTTTAAATGTATATAAATTCAGGTGAACAATGTAAATTTATTCAAAGCACCTCGCCTTCTCTATCTTAATTAGAGATTTAGAACCAAAGAGAAGCAGACCTAAAGGGAATGCCCAAACTAATCTAACCCAAATTATTAAAAAAAGAAGTTATGAGAAAAATGGTTGTCTCCAGAAGGGATATGAACTGGGAAGATTAACTGAAAACGTATTGAGTGAAGGGGGTGTCTTATATTTTGGCATGGATGGTATTTACATGAAAGTATACACATGTACAAAAACAAAATATATACTTTATATTCTTATTGTATATTATCTTAAGTTATTATTTTTTAATTAAAAGTGTCTCTGGGGATAAAGGCTAGAGTCTGCATATTTCACAAATCCTCTAGGTGATTTTTACACCCACTAATATTTAAAAACATGTCAATTTACAGGTGAAGATATAAAGCTCAGGGAAGTCAACTGATTTTTCCGTAGACACTCTCCTGGTTAACAGAGGGCTTGAAGCTAAGACATCTATGAATTAAATTACATAATCCTCATAATGAACCTTGAGTGTAGGCATCATCGTGGTCATTGCTAGGAACTAATCCAATACCATATCACAAGTTAAGAGCACATTCACTCAAATCAATTGGAATTTCCTCCAATTTATTGAAACGGCTGCTTGTCCAGAATGAGCATAACTCTCACTCTACTTTCATAAATGGTGGGCAGCACAATCAATATTTGGTAGTGCAGTACTATTTGAGGTAGAATTCTTCTGGTAGAATTCATATCCATAATTTATCTGTCTTCTATGTTACCATGATAAGCATATTTTATATTATACCGCACTAGCTTCCTTTAATTTCCTATCAGTCAATTATTATGGTCAGAGGAAGTATTAGTCATTAATGAAATCTCATCCTCAAAAAGTAGATTTAATCAATAGAATATCAGTGTTAATCTAGGAAAGTCCTTGATTTCCTTCTTTCCAGGAAAATAGGAAAATTAAAATTAAATCATCTTACTGCTATCAAAAGAAAAATGTTGACTGGCAATGCCAAATCACCAAGTTTAATCATTACACATATCTACCCTGTTTTCAAAGCCTAACTATGGAGACTAGGGTTGATAACAAAAGTGCACATTGCATATATAGGCATTGTTAGGGGTCTTCAAATCAGTTCTAACTCATAGCAACCCTGGGTACAACAGAAAGCAACGCTGTCCAGGCCTGTGTCTTCCTCACAATTGTTGTTATGTTTGAGTTCATGAATGCAGCCACTGTGTCCATCTATCTTGTCGAAGGTTTTCCTCTTTAATGCTGCCCCTCTGCAGTACCAAACACGATGTCCTTCTCCAGGATTGCACTCTCCTGACAACATGTCCCAAAGTACATGAGACAAATTCTAACCATCAGTGCCTCGAGGGATTATGCTGACTACATTTTCCAAGACAGATTTGTTTGTTCTTTTGAATTCTTTACTTTCAATATTCTTCACCACACCATAATTCAAATGCATCGATTCTTCTTAAGTCTTCCTTATTCAATGTCCAACTTTTGCAAACATGTGAGGCAATGGAAAATACCATAGTATTTCAGTCAGGGGCACCTTAGTTCTCAAAGTAACATTTTTACTTCTCAACACTTTCAAAAGGTCTTGTGAAGCAGATTTACCCATGCAATTTGTCTTTGAACTATTGACTGCTGTTTCCATGAGCATCGATTTGGATCCAAGCAAAACAACATTTTGTACAACTTAAATCTTTTTTCCATTGATCATGATATTACCTACTAGTCCAGTTGTCAGGATTTGGGCTTTCTTACATTGAGTTGCAATCCATACTGAAAACTGCAATTCTTGATCTTCATCAGCAAGTGCTTCAAGTCCTCCTGATGTTCAGTAAGCAGTAAGAGACAGAGTAAAGTCCATTTCAAAAGTGGACAGGAAACCCCCAGGACCAGTGGACCCTTCTTGTACTGCAATTGAAGAACACCATCCCCTCATTCCAGGAACTGATACAGAAATGGGATGCCTTGAGAAGGATATATGTATAAGCAGAGGAAGGTACAAGTATTTTGTACCCAGTAAAGTGAAAGTTAGAGTTGCCAATAAATCAAAGAAACTAGGAAAGAAAAAGAAACTGTTTTCAACCTAAATTACCAAGGACTGTCCTTGGCCCCAGGTGTCTAATAAGACTGCCTAGGTAGGGGTTTGAAGAACACATGATAGATTACTTTCTGCCCCCCAATAGCACACATATACCTGCATTTCGATTGGATATATGCTTAGGAATAAAATTATTAGGGTATGAGTATGATCAAATAGTTGATAAAACCACAATTTTCCATTGAGGATGTATACATTTTCACCAACAGTAAATGAAAGTTCCAGTTCTTGCATTCCCAGATCTTCCTTGGCACTACAGGAAAAACTGGATGTGCTGTTTATACTAGACTCCATCCACGAATACCTAGTGAAATATTTTTCAATCAACATACATGAGAGATATTTGTCAGTGATATTATATTCTCCTTAATTCTCTTCTCGGGTTTGGATTTCAACATTATGCTGGCCTTATACAATTAATTGATTGGTGGGCTCTCTATATTTCTGAAAAGTGTTTCATAAAATTAGTATTGTTTCTGACTTTGTATTGTTATTAACATTCACTAATGAACCTAGGTACTCCTAATTTTTTTCTTTGAGGAAATATTTGAATTACAACTTCTTTAACAGAGGTATTAAGACATTTAATGTTTTCTTGTATTCGTTTTGGTATTGCAGCTTTCATTTCAAAAATGTCTTTCAGGTCACCTAACTTCTTGAGTAATTGACATAAAATCGTTCACAATACTCCCTTTTTAAAATTTCTAAGTCATCTATGGGGTTATATCCTCTTTTCATTATCAATATTGGTATTTGGGATTTTATCTATTTTTATTTTATCCATATCGTTAATTTAGGAGAACCAAAATTTAATTTTGTTTATTTTCACTCTTTTTCTTTTATTATTTCCTGCTCTTTTCTTTATTATATTCTTCCTTCTATATTTCCATTCTTTCTTTTTTGTTTTTTAAATAGAAATACATATTTAAGACTTCTTTTCTCATTATTTTCAACATTTAAATCTATGTTTATTTCTAACTACTATTTTAATTGCATTTCTAAAATATTAATTTAATTTTGATCCAATTCAAAATTTCTAATTTCCTTCATAACTTCTTTTGTAACCTATGAGTTATTTAGAATTAGGTTCTTTAGTTTTGATAACAGAGGGAATGTCCAGGTGTGGTTTATTTATTGGTTTCTAACTCATTATGGAAGACCAAAGAAAAATCGACACATTCAAATTATAGTGTTGGTGAAGAACATTGAATATACTATGGACATCAAGAAAAACAAACAAATGTATCTTGAAGGATGGATAACCAGAATACTCCTTAAAAGTGAGGATGGTTACTTTGAATACGTCTTCAGGAGGGACCAATCCTTGGCGAAGGACATTATCCTCGCAGAGAGGGTCTGGGAAAGAGAAACACTCTCGATGTTATGGATTGAACATAGAAATGATTCCGAGGCTAGCACCGGATCACATAACATTTCATCCAGTGATACACGCGGTCTCTGTGAGTAGGAGTTGACTCAATGACACCTAACAGTAACAAATTTATTTTCTTTGTGGCCAGAGAACATACTCCAAATCTTCTGTGATTTGTTGGCACATATTTTATGACCCAGAACATGGAGAATCTTGGTTAATATTCCTTTTGCATTCAAAAAGGCTTCTACTTTTATTGGGTGAAGCTGTCTACAAATAACATGTAAGTCAATTTGATTGATGATGTAGTTAATTTTCCATATCAATACTGAGCTTTGACTTATTTGCTTTCTCCATTCTTGGGAGTTCAATTATACTGTATTTGTCCCTTTGTTACTTCTCCCTTGGGTGCTCTCAGTGTTGTTGCATATATTTTGAAGCTCTCTTTCTATGTGCCTACTCTTCTTGTGCCATCACATCATCTTGATGAATTCACCCTTTATAAAATTATTATTTCTCTGTTTCCTCTTGTAATAAACCAGGTGTGCCTCTATATTTTGGAATTTGTTTTCTATTTCTTTCTTTCTTTTTACTGTACTTTAAAAATTATTTTCTGACCTTTTGGATCAATTGTATATTTTTAGCATGCCATTTTATAATTTTTATTTTTTAAATTTATATTTTAAAGTTAATTTTATTGGGGGCTCTTACATCTCTTAAATTAATCCATACGTCAATTGTATCAAGAATGTTTGTACATATGTTGCCATCATTTTATAAACATTTACTTTTTATTTAAGCCCTTGGTATCAGCTCTTCTATTTTCCCTCCCCCCCACCATTGTGACCACTTGATAAATTATAAATTATTATTTTCAAGAACCTTTATATGTGATTTCTTGTTTTTCCCTAGCTGCTCTCATGATTTTCTCCTTTTTCTCAAAGTTGGATAGTTTAACTATTATGTGCCTTGATGACTTCTTGGGAGTCAATCGAGTTGGTGTTCTTTCAGCCTCCTGGATGGTTGCCTGGTTTTCATTCATTAAACAGGGGAAGTTTTTCTCCAAGAATTCTCTCACTATTGTTGCAGATGACTTCTTTGTTGTGTCTTCCTCTGGTAAACCAATCATTCTAATGTTCCGCTTCATAGCATCAGACATACCTCTTAGGTTTTCTTCAGCTTCTCTGATGGTTTTATTAGATTTTTGTTTGCCTTTGTTAAAGTCTGCTTGGCTGTCCTCCAAGTCACTGATGCCATTCTCTGCTTCCTCCAGTCGATTCTCGAGGTCCGTGTTTCTGCTACTGGTTTTTGTTATCTCCTCCCTAAGCTCCTGTATTTCCCATTGGTGTGTGGCCTTCATCTCCTCTATCATTTCATCCTTTTTCTGTATTGTTTCCCTCATATCCTGTATGACTCCAAGCATCATTCTGAAAATTTCTCTCTGTGGCAATTCAATATCTGCTTCTTCCATGCCTGTCGTTATGTTCAGGATATCTTCTGCCGTTGCCTTTTGTTTCTCTTGTCGTTTCATTGAGGTCATTGGGGCTGATGGCCATTTGCGTTGCGTTGTTTTAGAGGAGCCAGGTGCAATTTTCCAGGGAGTCGAAGAGCACTGGCTCTCTCTGGGAGACTTGTAGGAATGCTTCTTCGAACTGCCTACAGCTAATTTCACTATGGAATTAACCTACCACTTTATCCTCCTGTGGCTTCCCTCTCAGGGGAGTTCCCCAGAAGGCTGATGGGTTGCCTGATTTGGTGTTGTGGAGGTTGGGCAGAGGTTCCTGCAACAGCTTGGAATGTTGATGAGTGTTGACTGAGCTGCCTTATGTCCCCAGGTACGCAGGCAGGAATGCCCCTGTGAGAAGTTGGGCAGAGTATCCCCTGGAGGGAAAGCAGGGCTTTCCCCAGTCTCAGGCTAGCTACACAGGGTGGAGCTCACCTAGATGGGTGTGGTGCAGGGGTAGATGACCTAGGATAAGGGGAGTGGTCTGGAGGGCAGCAGTGGAGTTTGAGAGAACAGGAAAGAGACAAAGTGGAGGAAAAAGAAATTAAAAAGTAAGACTGCTGAGACTGTGCAGGAATATAGAGAAGAGAGGGAAACAAAAGCAACTATGTAACTGAAGCCGGATCCCTGCCCTTGGAGCTGCAAGGGTTTAGTCCCTGCCCTGAGGCAGTGGCGGCAAGCCACAACTGAGGCGAGAAAAAGGCCCTGAACAGCCCTCAAAGACTGTGGGGGGGACGGAGAGGAGAGATGGAAACAAAAGCTACAATGTAGGTAATCCCTGATCTCTGCCCATGAGGCTGCTAGGGTTTAGTCCCCACCCCGAGGCGGCAGTGGCAGGCTGTGGCTGTGCCAAGAAAAGGCCCATGCCCAGACCTCCAGTACTGTGGGGGGACAGAAAGCAGAGATGTGAACAAAAGCAACAATGTAGCAGAACCCCGATCCCTGCCCAAGGAGCTGCAAGGGTCTAGTCCCTGCCCCCAGGTAGGCGGGGGCAAATTGTGGCTGTGTTGAGACCAAGCCCCCCTACAGGCTCCAAATGGTCCCTGCTCCAGCAGAGTAAGGGCCAAGGTCAAGCCACAGCCTGCTTCCATTTAGGTAAGCCAAAAGCCCCCAGCCCCTCAAAACCCCATGGGTCTGTGCCTACTTGTCTTTATGATGCTCCTCCTGCATTCCAGCACACTGAATTTCCCTTAAAGCAACTCTCCTGAACTGGATTCTGTGGAGTCCCTCTTGTATGTGTCACTCTGTTGCCATCTTCCCAGAAACATTTATATCCATTTCTATTTTTTTATTTTATTTTGAGGTAGACCTCTTATTTTGTATACCCAATGCCCCACCCCATTGGATTCAATACAATTCTATCTGGAAATATCAATTCCTGTTGAAGGTAGGTTCAGTGCTATCAGTGCTCTATGTTCAAAAATCTTTCTGAAAAGATTTTTCAGAAATAAAGCAAAGCTTATTTCTCTTCATGCATCTGTCTCCTCTCCCTTTGAGACTCCAGTTACACAAATGATATAATGGTTTTATATTATCTTTCAAGTAACTGAGGTGCTGTTTACTTCAGCTGTCGCTGTGTATGTCACTTTGAATAGTTTGTAATGAGCAGTCTTTTTAAGTCAGGCCTTTTGTTCTGTTAGTTCAACATAGGCATTGTTTTCAGTTCTAGAATTCCCACTTAATAATATTTCATATTTACTATTTGTCTACTGTCATTTCCCATCTATTGAGTCATGATATCTCTTTAAACCCCTTTAAACACTTAAAGGAAAAAAAGAGCTTTCTCTAAGCATAAAAGGATAGAGAGGTTTGGGTTTTTTTGCTCTTTGTTTTATACTGTATTTTTATTTTTTTAATTTTTTTTGCCAGAAGATCCAGAACTTGAGCCACTTTCATCCAACCTCTAAATCCTGGTTTTAAGCTGTCATATAAATATTTTATTTCTTCCTGACAGTCAATACAAATACCTGATTCCTCTCTTCTTAGATGATAGTAGAAGCCATCCATCACATCTAAACTACTCAGCTTGAATGTTTTTCTATTGACAAAGAAAGGATGCCTATGTCCTCACTGATATTCCCTAATCTGTTCTCTATCCAAACGTTCTTGTCCCTTGCCTCTTAACACAGCATAAAGTTTAATACAGCTGTATCTTCTATGAAATATTTTATTTTCATTTTTGCAACCCACTCCATGTTATAGATCTCTATAGGGAATACAGTGTTTATTTGTAGGACTAATGAATGGGAAAATTTCCTCCAGGAAAACAATTTTTCTCTGTATATACAACTCCTCCTGTAGACGTTTTACATTGTCATTTGAGAAATATGTCCCTGGTAAAAGGTCCAGGGTTTTCATCCTGATCCCCAACACCTCTTTGTGATTGTTTTTCCCTGGCAAATGTCAGAGCATCATGCTGAGACCTTCTACCTGGTTTATGATGTGCTCATGGTTTTATTTTTTAATAAACTTAACCACAGGAGCTGCACAATGCAACACGATTGCATTTAGTGGATAAATTACTCCTTGCTTTAAGGTATCAAGAATATCTTCCTATCTTCCTGTCTTCTCATTTTTCCTCACTTAATTTATTTTTAATCAAACTTTATGTACTAAAACAATTTCAGAAGCACGACTTTAGAGGTGAGTACATAGTTTTGGAATTAATAATCATGAAAATAGCCTATTTGTTAAAATATTAGAGTGGCCATAGTCACCTAAGGCAATAGAATTGGTTTCAGTAAATACTATGACTGTTAACTTAAGCTCATGACAGACAACAGTGGCAAAGTTTCTTTCTGCAGCATCAGCCCAGTAGAAAGTAAAACACCACAGAGTGGTGACAACTACAGAGCCGTTGATGAGCTTCCCTCAACATAATGTCCTTCAGGTTCATCCAGGTTATGTTTCTCAAATTTACTGCAACTCTTTAACACTCTGCAGTGTATTATTGTGAGTGAGTATATACCCGTTTGTTTATCTACAGTATATATGAAGCACGCAGTGGGTGCTTCCGGGGTGTTGCCCTCTGGATGAATGACTTGCCTCAAAGGCATGCCCAGCACTAACCTTCAGGTGCAAACATTGAACACACAGGGAGAGCACCGAGTTTGCGGTTCCATAAGCTGCCTGATTTCTTCTTCCTGTCTTCTTTCTTCCCTGCCTTGGTGACCCTGTAATGGATGTGGTTTATAATAGGCCTGATGCCTTAGGTAACAGTCACTTTGATTAAGCTATAAACCTACCCACTTGTGAGAAGGAAATCGTACAAACTTTCAGATCCTGTGGAGAGAAAAGACCACAGGGCAAGCCAATTTAGCTTAAATAATTTAGCAATATTCAGAGAGGAGATTACCCCCTAAATATTGAAGACCCTGAGGAAATAAGTCTTTTCTGGTTGTTCAGTGTTTTCTCTCTGGGGGAATTGCTATCTGGGTAATTGCTGACTCATCAATGGTTGTGCCTCGGAATTTCTACTCTGGGTTCAGGCAACATGATTGAAAAGCAAAAATAGTTTAGATTTTCCTTGTTTCTCCTTCCCACAAAGATGTATCTGATCTAGAGATAACTGCATCCTGTCAAAGTAGTATTCTAGTATGTACAGAATATAGGCCTCCAGCAGACACTCTTAATCAAGAGTCTGAAAAAAATATTCAGTATAATTACTAGTTGATTAAAAGATATTGAAGGGTCTGTGCTGAGCTAAGTATATTGAAATCCTAAGAATTAAATGAGACTATCATTTAAAGAGCACTGGTAGCATTGCCCTTGAACACATGGCTGCTAACCACACACTGGTGGTTCAAACCCACCCGTCTTCTCTGTAGGAGTAAGACAGGGCTAGCTACTGCCTTGAAAATTTCCAGGCTCATAGCCTTATGTCGAGTCACTCTGAGTCGGAATCTACTCAGCGGCAATAAGCATTATTACCATGTAAGTAGACTTGGACTGCTAACAGAACAATTGGTGATTCAAGCCCACAACTTGCTCCACGGCAGAAAAAGGTGGCCATCGGCTTCTGTCAAAATGTTCAGTCTGCGAGACCCTCTGGAGCAGTTCGCCTTTAGGTTGTGGAGTGTCTGTGAGTCAGAATCGACTCTGCAGCAGTGACTTTGATTTGGTTTTGTTTTTTATTTCTATTTTGAAGGAGAACTGGGGATGCAGTGCTTAAAGCACTCATCTGCTAATGAAAGGGCCAGTGGTTTGAACCACTAGCCAATCCACAGAAGAAAGATCTGGCAGGCTGCTTCCTAAAGAGTATAGCTTTCAAAACACGACGGGGCAATTCTCTTCTCTCCTTCCTGTAGTATTGCTATGAGCGTGAATCAACTCAATTGGAAACTGGAGCTCATGGGCGGTGCCAACTGGTAAACATTCAGCTACTAACTGAGAGGTTAGCACCTTGAACTCTTCCAGAGGAACCTGGAAAGAAAGGTCTAGAATTCTGCTTCCCAAAGGTCACAGCTTTGAAACCTCTGAGGAGCAAAGTTCTTCTCTGTGATCCATGGGAACTATACGAGTTTCAATACACTCCCTGATAACTGGCAGTTTACTGATTAGTACTAGCAAAGAAGCATACTATCAGGACATAGACACAGCTTATATGATTAATTTTAAATACAGGGTAATCGAAATATGGTGCATACCATTGTTGCTAAGTGCCCCTAAGGCATTTCCAACTCATATCTGCCAATGTGCCAATCTGTTTCCTGGGTGTTCTTTCCCAGGGCCTCCAGATAAAATGCCCAATATATATGAGACGAAGTCCCCCCACTGTCACATCTAGAGGGCATCCTGGCAGTACTTTCTCAAAGACAGATGTGTTTGTTATTCTGGTAGTCCACAATACTTTCAATATTCTTCAGCGACACCACAATTGAACACATCAGTTCTTCTTTGGGCTTCTTTTTTTGTCCTTCCCTTTGTCCTTTTTTGTCCATATTTCACATGCATTTGAGGTCATTGAAAACACTCTGACTTGGGTCAAATGCACCTCAGTTCTCAAAGTGACATCTTGGCTCTTTAATACGATGAAGAAATCTTGTGCAGTAAACTTGTCTAGTACAATATGTCATCTGATACATCGGCTGTTGCTTCCATGAGTATTGATTATCGATCCAAATAAATTGAAATCCTTAATCTATAATGTGATTAATTAATTATGATTTAAGCTACACCTTCAGTGTGGGTAAGAGTTGGAATAAATAAAAAGAGAAAAGGAAAGATGTTTGATGAGCCAAGAATCCGTATATGATTCTCCTCCTCTCCAGGATCCTTAAACATAGAGTCTACCTGCAGATCCAGTCTACTAAAAAAACATTTAAAATATCTGAGCCAGTGCTCTGCTCCTCCCAAAACAATTTTTGGTCCAATATGTGCAGTAAGGATATCAAAGTGGGGATCTTACCCCTACACTGAGACCATGAGGTCTCGGATTCAGCACGGCTCTTTTTCCAGTCAGCATGGAGAGTCAGGGACTGCTCTGACACCCCTTCCCAGGGATAGTTCCTGTGAGAAGAATACAACTTATACCTGTGTGCAGGAAAAGAGGACCGCAAAGCCAGATGCAGTTACACCCATTCATTGAATATATAGCTTCTCTTACCATGAGAAAGAACAGTAAGAATATTTTCGAATCTGAGTTTAGTAAGCACAAAATTTATAGAGTATTAAAAATATTAAAGTAATAGGATTTTCAGATTACTTTTTCCTGTCTACTTTTCCAAAATTTAGGCTAAATCATGAAACTCCTTGTGCTGAAGAAAAAGGAGCTATTCATAAGTCAGCAAACATATCGAAACCTCAAAGTTGATATCTTCTAGTCTTGTAAAAGAAACTGATTATATTAGCACTTGTACAACCCTCTTTGATATGATTGTACTGTGGAATGGTATGATGTGTTGATTAGGCTTTAATAAAATAATTTGAAAGAAGGGGTAAAAAAGAATGAGGGAACAAAAAAAGAGACAAAGGTATCTAAATTTTACATTTAACCCATTATGTGGAAGATTGACTGTCTCCTCTAAAGCCAGACAACACTGCTGTCTGTGAAGAAAGAGGGGACTAATGAGTAATGCCCATAGTTTGCTCTACTCCGTTCATTCAGGTCATCAGCGTTGGCTGTGCACAGTTCTTCTAACTCTAATTTCAGTGACAGATCAGTAGCTTGAAATCAGTTCAGCCACAAAGGAATTATTTACACCATGGGAATTGGCAAATGCTACAAATCATGTGTTTTCTTTCCCAGGAGAGCTGGTAACCTTTTACCAGCATTTCTTTGCTCAATCTTTGCACCATCAATGCCCCAACTCGATGTAGAGATGTGAAGGAAGGGAGACATTTCATCCTCATGGCTGCAGTATTATCAATCAGACAGAGGAGTGACTATCTAGAACACATTTGGTTTAAAAAGAAAAGAAAAAGAAGAGACAAGCTAATTTCATGTAGGATGTAGGGGATTTAACCTTGGGAGATGAGGCAGAACAAGAATTCAAAAAACTGTAAATGCTATGTGAAGGATATTGTCCGTTATCCCTTAATTGGTAAGAAAGATTGAAGGTCTTTGTGAAGGAAATGACATTATTAAATGGTTATGGGAAGGTTACCTTTCAAGGTACATCAGATTGAATGGAGTGGTAGGTGAGAAGAATAGTTCAGCAACCCCAATAAGAGTCCAAGACTGAATTTATAAAGAAGTGGACAGTGGTGCAAAGAATAAGCATATGCAGTGGCAAATGAATGAAAAAGAAATACATAGTTATAATAACAAGCCATTAATATCAAAATGTATCTCCATATCTTCTGTCATTTTTTTTTTACTGAAATGGTTTTCTCTACTGAAATTACTTAAATTTCAAATTATGACTACTTCAAAACCAAAACCATAGGTCTTCTTTGGTGATTAGTACAATCCAGAAGGCTGGTTTCGATCTCAAGCCTAATGAATTAAAACTTCTGGCGATGAGAACCTAGAAATCTGTATCCTTAACTCTCACTGTTGGGTGATTTTGATACACAGTCAAGTTTGAGGTCAATTGCCCAATTTTGCCATTGTGTATTCTAGTACTTTACATAAATTTTGATTTCCTACAGCAGAGGAAGCTACGGATGTATGTATGAATGCATATCATGAATGTATATTTAAAATGTGGGATTTCACTGTATTAACTTCATTGTACTTCATTAAGATCAAGAATTTCAGCCTTCTGGATGGATGACAACTCAATGTAAAAAAGACCAAAATCCTCACAACTGGTCCAGTAGGTAATATCATAGAAAATGAAGAAAAGGTTGACATGGTCAAGCAAGAGTGAGAGAGATTCAACAATGCATCACACTAAGTAAATCTGCTGCATAAGAACTCTTTAGAGTATGGAAAAGGATGTAACTTTGATGACTCATGTGCACCTGACCCAAGCCATGATATTTTCCATTGCTTTATACGCATATGAAAGTTGGACACTGAATAAGGAAGACTAAAGAAGAATTGATGCATGTTCATTCCGGTGCTGGAGAGGAATCTTGAAAGGCCCATGGATTGCTCAAAGGACAAACTGATCTGTCGTGGAAGGAGTACCCACCAGAGTGCTCCTTTGAGGCCAGGAAGACAAGACTTTGTCTTAGATACTGTGGACCTAGTGTCAGGAGAGCCCAGTCCCTAAAGGAAGACATCAAGTTTGATAAAGGCATGTTTGGAACAACAGCAAAAAAGAGGAAGGCCCTCAAAGAGATGGATTGACCCTGTGGCTGCACTAATGGGTTCAGGCAGAGAAACAATAGTAAGGATGGCATAGGACCAAGCAGTGTTTCTTTGTGTTGTGCACAGGGTTGCTACAGGTGGGAGCTGATTGGGTGGCAGCTAACAACAAACAACAACGACTTCATGGTCACAGATTGCAAGCTTAACATTGTCTCTTTCAGAGAGTCATTCCATTTTTCCCCTTTCTAATGAACAGAATTCTTCCTTCAGATGTCAGAGATAGGATTCCTGGCTTTCCTAACTGAACTATTGCCCTTCCAAACCTAGGGAAACTGCTTCCTGCTGGTCACTTCATTTGTGAGGAAGTGGGAATAGGAATCTCTGGAATTCAGGAGTGCACTTGGGGTAACTGGCTTCAGAGCTAATGTTGAGTTGATGCTGGATCTTATACTAATAAATTTTGAACATCTGTTTATGTATAAAGTGGAGTGGGAGGAAATAACTTGTCTAGGAGAACGAGAACAAGACTATTATGTTTAAATGCCTGCTAGACTGTCTACTTAGGAAATTCTAGCTGCCCCCTTTTTCCTTTTCTTTGGATTCAGATTAAAATTACTATCCAGTCAGCTGCTATTATAAACAAGATAAAGATGTCAGCTGTCATTTCCCAAGTACATAGATAGTGACCTGTGTTCAGGAAGCCATTTTATCAGTGTTATCTCAATTGTCCATGTGTGCTATGCTGTGATATCAGAAGACTATTTTCACAGATCACTGTCCACTTGTTTAAATTATATTTCACTCAGTTCTCCTTGTTCTTCCAAAGTCTGATACCATCATTATATCTGACCTGTCCCACTTATCTTTCTTCTCTACCATCTGGATTCAGAAATGGTCTAATATTAGCAGTTTTCATAAATATAAACATGTCATACATGCCTAGAGTATTATTCCTGTTTCATACCCCAAGTTTTTTTCACAACTTTCTTTTTATTAACATCCCCACTTTCCTCAGAACCCATGGATTCCATTCTATCCCCAAGATCTTACGACTCCCCATTACTGTGCTTTGCAGCCTCTGGCCCTAAGGCAGTGGACTACAGTATGTTTCCCTGTCTCACTGGTAAGGAGAACGTACTGCCTCAGGACCCTGCTCTCTGCTCTGGTCATACCTCTCAGGTGCGAGGAATGGTACTGGTCTCCCTGGACTCTTCTCTATGTGGAGTTGCACCATCATACCACGGAAAATACCTAAAGGAAGCTGTGAAGAAATACAGTGTATTTTCTTAGGCACTGATTTAATTTGAAAATTCTGAAAATTGTGGAGGGGTATGAGAAAGCAATGGAATGAGCAAATAATTTAAAAGAATATTTTAAGGCCAATACAACCAATCATATTTTTATTTAGGGATCACCTAGAATCCCACCAGGAAACAAATGACACAAATAAATGGTAACTATGAGGAGAGTTAATAAAGGAGTATTTACAGATCTGTACATGGGTGGGCAGAAAGAAGGAAAACCAACAAGCAACCATCAAGCTCAGAAGCAACAAAGCCCACATGGAAGAAACACACCAGCCTACGCAATCACGAGGTGTCGAAGGGATCAGGTATAAGGCATCATCAGAACAAAAAAATCTTACCATAGTGAATGATGGGGGGAGTGCGGAGTGGAGATCCAAAGCCCATTAGTAGGCTACTAGAGATCCCCTTGCAGAGGGGTCTCAGGGAGGAGACAAGCCAGACAGGGTGCGATGTAGCAATGATGAAAAATACAACTTTCCTCTAGTTCCTAAATGCTTCCTCCCCGACCCCACTATCATGATACGAATTCTACCTTGCAAGTCTGGCTAGACCAGAGGATGTACGCTGGTACAGATAGGAACTAGAAATACAAGGAATCCAGGGCGGATGATCCCTTCAGGACCAGTGGTGGGAGTGGTGATACTGGGAGGATAGAGGGAGAGTGGGTTGGAAAGAGGAACCGATTACAAGGAAATAGATGTGACCTCCTCCCTGGGGGACGGGCAACAGAAAAGTGGGTGAAGGGAAACGTCGGACAGGGAAAGATATGACAAAATAACAATTTATAAATTATCAAGGGCTCATGAGGGAAGGGGGAGCGGGGAGGGAGGGGAAAAATGAGGACCTAATGCCGGGGGCTTAAGTGGAGAGGAAATGTTTTGAGAATGTTGAGGGCAAAATTCACAAATGTGCTTTACACAATTGATGTATGTATGGATTGTGATAAGAGTTGTATGAGCCCCTGATAAAGTGATTAAAAAATAAATAAAAATAAAAGATTAAATTAAAAAAAAAAAAAAGAAGGAAAACCAACAAAGGACTGTGAGTCACCCTAAGGTTAGGAGTTCATTCTCACCACTGAACAGGAAGAATCCCTCTGTGGTCTGGGATGGGGGGTAAGAAAAAGCTACACAACAGGATCTGGAATATTTGGCAGAGGGAAGTACTGAATTTGCAGCCCAGTAGGAAGTGAGTCAAGTAAATCCACAGCCCAATCTCCATTTCCCTTTGTACTCTGAAATGCCAAAAGTCAAATCCATGGGTCAAATCCAACCAGAGTCTAGAGAGCACAGGAAATGTATGGACGCTATCCCAAGGCTGACTATAGAGGTCAGGGTAGGAGAGAAAGGGTAAAAAGGAAGAAAAAACAGAATATACAGCTAGGCCGAAAGCAACACTCATTGCAAATTTTTGGCTTCAAGAAATAAATTTCAAATAAAATTTGAGGTCATAAAAAACCCCACTTCATCTCACACTATGTTCAGAATCAAACACTAGGGTCGTCTGCTTGTTGGATAAAATGCAAAGCATTGAATAGCCATGCTTAAACATAGTGAAATATTTTTTAGTGTTTAAACAAAATGAGATATCTTAATTTGAAGCCCCATACTTCTTCAAAGACCCACCAGAGAATTACCTCCCGTGCCATCCAAATGGCACATAAAGTGCACGTGAATCACCTTACCTAAGTTACCTATGTCCCTCACTACCAAGGACGCCACAATAGGGACAGCTCCCAGATGTCCTGTGGAACCTAATATAGCAAGTATTCCTACCCCTTCAAAATTGACAGATTCAACTGGAAAACATGAGCTATTGTAACCGTGTTTGGGATATTTAAGAGCAGGACGCATTATAAAAATTCCCAGAACTTTTAACAGCAAGTTCACACCGGGTCCGTCAAGTCGATTCTAACTCAGTGACCTTAAAAGACAAGAGGGGAGCCTCCCCAGAGTGTACCCCAGGCTGTGATTTTCTTTTTAAATCATTTTATTAGGGGATCATACAACTTATCACAATCCATACATACATCAGTTGTGTAAAGCACATTTGTACATTCATTGCCCTCATCATTCTCAAAACATTTGCTGTCCTCTTAAGCCCTTGGCATCAACTCCTCATTTTTAACCCACCCTCTTCACTCCCCCTTCCTTCATGAACACTTGATAATTTATAAATTATTATTTTGTCATATCTTACATGGTCTGACGTCTCCCTTCACCCACTTTTCTGTTCTCTGTCCCCCAGGGAGGAGTTTATATGTAGATCCATGTAATTTGTTCCCCCTTTCCATCCCACCCTCCCTCTACCCTCCCAGAATCGCCACTCTCACCACTGGTCCTGAAGGGATCATCTGTCCTAGATTCCCTGTGTTTCCAGTTCCTATCTCTACCACTGTACATCCTCTGGTCTAGCCAGATTTGTAAGGTAGAATTGGCATAATGATAGTGGGGGGAGGAAGCATTTAGGAAGCGTGTAGGGCTATGGGTCAGTGAGGTATGTCAAGTCTCATAGTGGGACCAGCCATATGGCCTTCTCCTTGGATTGGCTGCTCTGAGCAGGAATCTCGTCCTCAGGGCTTGGTGGCCCAGGATGTGCTCCACTCTCTCTTCCTCCCTCTTCATTTGCTCCCATGTGCTCTGATCAGACATGACCCTCTCCCTGAGCTGCAGATTCAGTGCTGTCCTCTGAAATAAATTCTTCTGGGGGGGATAGGCAGGTGTCCACGTAGTTGGGATTGGAGCCGGCCCCTCAGGGCTGTGATTTTTTTTTACTGACTGCCAATATTCTCATACAACGAAGTTCATGTGTTCAAATAATTGATCTGTCTGTTAGTTATACTGTGCCACTTCTTTCAGGGGTCAAGAAATTGCTTTAGCTTCTAGACCCAAATCACCTATACTTCATCCTAAACTCCACATGATTAGCTCTGCAGTGCGATCTGTGCATTTAAGATCTGGAGATGTACTGTTTCTCTACAAGTAAAATGGAGAGGCAAGAATTGTTACTTTCCTCAGAGAATTGTGGTGAAAAAGAAATAAAAAGATTTCTCAAGTGGATAGTGATATAAGTAGGTAGCAAATAGATCAGTCTACAGTTATAGTAATTTCAGTGTTCCCATCATTATTGTCTTCTTGTATATTGACTGTTTAAATTTTTTTATTTACCTTTTTAAATACTCTGTTGTGTTTTCCATGAATTCTTATACAGGAAATTAGATTTCCATTTAACGGTTTTTATACAATTATCCAGTGGCAGTGGTTGCCATTTTCAACCAGCATCAGCATTCTCATCATGCCCACTCCGTTTGTTCTGTTTCTGTTGATCTAGATTCCCTTCCATGTCTTTTCCTCTTTGCTTTTGGATAAATATGGACTGTTTGATCTTATATAGTTGATTGCTTTAGGAAGTATATGATTCATGGGTGCTCTTTATTCCTTATTTTATAACTCAATCGATTCTTTGGCTGAAAGATGACCTCTAGGAGTGGTTTCAGTCTCAAGTTCCAAGAGTATTATAGGTTTGTGATCGTTAGGCCAACTAGGCCAATAGGAACATGTGGACAGGGTGTAATCAGGTTGCAGACTGATTGGAGGACAACTGAAATGAAGGCGGCCAGGATCCTATCCTTCTTGCTCCCTGGTGATCAGACCAGCATGCTGTTGCTTTAGCTAGGTCTCTGCCTCAACCTGTGTGCTTCACTATACCTGTGGGCCATGCCAAACCATGGATCATGTTGCTCCTTCAAGACCTGCTTCACAATGTTGCTGGTGTGTGCATGGCTTGAGCTTAAGGTTGGTGGATCCTGTCATTGAGATCTCATAGGGGCCTGCTTCACAAAGCTCCCAAGCTACTGACTGTTGCTGACCCACCCTGCTACCTGATGCCTGCAGGTAGACTCTGCCTGCCTTGCCTGAGGAAAGACTGTTGTCTGCTTCCTTGACCTTGCACCTGGTAATCCAAGTTAGTTGAAGGACTTCCAGTATATTAACTGTTGCATGAAAGTGAGTTGAACTGAGCCCTCTGTACTGCTGTATGGACTAATTAGCTGTTATTTTCCTTCTCACTGTATAAAGCTATCCTCTTATATTTATATAAGAGCATAAGTGTCCTGGTTTTATTTCCCTAGAGAACCCTGCCTAAGACATGATAATTAATAAATTTCCAAATTGGATTTTCACTCCCCTGGAAAATAGTGTGTCTATCGAGAAGAACTTCTCAAACCTTAATCACCTGAGTATCTTGCAAATTCAGTTTTTGATTCAATAGGTCTGATATGGGACCCAAACTTGTACATTTTCAATAAGTTCCCAGGTTATGCTGTGGCTATTTGCCCTAAATCCCACATTTAATGCCAAGGCCTGAGATATGCTTATTATACTTCACATTAGAAATATGTACTTAGCATTAGAGATATAGCTTTGTTCTGCTTTTTACTACTGTTTCTACAAAATTGAACCTCTGACTAGAGGAATTGAGGTTAGAGGACAGTATTCGATGTAAAGATAAAACCGAAGGAATAAGCTACTCTGAGCAGCCAGTCAGTACACTGAATAAAGAAATGGGATTTGGGAAGGTGGAAGAAGGTCACAGGAAAGAGATAAAGAAACATCCCAAAGACAAACTTTATGTGCTGCATCATTTTCCCAGACCTGCCTTCATTTATAATAATATGACCTCATGTGTCCCAGCCACTCCCCAAAAAACACACCTCACAGACTCCACACACCACTTTTCCCTCTGTGCAGTTTCATCACAGTACTCTTTTGAACCTTCCCTGTCTGTGCCACATGTTCACTACATTATACTGACAATAACATGAAAATAGGCTCATAGGAACTGACACCATCCCCTTCAGCATTCAAGAGAGAAAACCTACTTCCCATGATGATGGATTTTCCATGGAAATGCCTTGGCCTGCATTGCAGCTGACCCCAACTGCTATAATTTTAGGGCTTCTAAAAGTAAGGTAAAGGAAATTGATGGAGAATTCATTGATTTTGTTCCTGCCAACCCGTGAAGCAAAAGTAAGAGAATCATTTGATCATCTGGTTTTCTCTTTCAACCCAAGCCAGGAGTCAGTGACATTCCCAACATGCTTCATAGCTACCAGTCATCAATTCACTCCTGTTTTCCAAATGTGCCAGTTTGGATAATGCCTCCCCTTCAGAATCTTCTAGAACCTTTGCCCTGCCATTTCTGGAAGCCAGAAGAATTCCCTTCATACATGCTCTCGGCGAAACAACTTGCTCTCCTCACTTTCCTCAAGACCTGGAGAGGGTATAACACCTGGTGATACAGAGACGTCTCCAGGCTCAGGTAGAACTCAATCTGAGTGCTCTCTCCCAACTTATATAAGTGGACATTTTGCCAAACCTCAGTGAGTCTTAAGTCTCTCTTCTGTAAAATAGCAATAATCACATAGCCCCCAGCTCAGTGTTTCTCAAGTATGACAAGTGCACTAGTGAAACAGTATCCACTGCCTGAGGACAAAAACCAGTCATTCATGAAGTCAAAATATATTGACCAACATGTCACTGTAACGAGATGATACAAAAGAAAGGGGACTCTCTCCGTGGAGGCTTCTTAGTGATATCCGTAACGATTGTGTTGACTTTTATGCACAGTTGCTGACTATTGCTCCACAACCCAATTCATGTCTCATGGGAACCATGTTGTTTTTTGTTTCTTTTCCCTCTTATCTCAGTAGTAGCGGTCCCTAAGGAAAAGCACTATACCTTTATGGCATTTAGAGCCATAATCGTCCACCATGTTTATATATATTAATTATTTAAGAAACATTTTGAAATTCCAAAAGCCACTCCAAAAGGGAAGGATATTTGAAAAGACTTGGGAAAATGTATAGTAGGTGCCTACTTTACTTTTCTCTCAAATTATGCCATTTTCATTTATTCTTACATTTTGTTTAAATCAGTCTTCTTTCTTCTTCCCCCTTTCTCATTGCTTTATTTCCTTGTGTTCTGTTTTTCGAGAGAACTGTGAGACAGGCAGGTGTATGATGATGCTTGTCACCAAGTTCATGGAACTGAAAGCAAAGTGGCACTAAAATATTAAAGCTCAGCCTCCGGTGCCATCAAGTTTTCTCTGATTCATGAGAACACCATCTAAAGCAGAGTAAGACTTCCCTCCTTAGAGGTGTCAACATCCCATTTTGGGAAAGTGGATCACCAGGCCTTTTTGCAAAGCACCTCTGGGCTAAGTCCAGCCTCCAGCCTCTTTGTTAGCAGTTATATTCGTCAACCATTCTCACCACCCTGGGGCTCCAAGGTCAGTTTACCACCTGACCTTGCATAATCCATGGATACTTACTCGTGGACCAAACGACTTAAGAGAAAGTTATTTCTATTTGATCATTACATGTACTGAACTATCAGACTAAGCTTCCGTTATAGGAACCCCGCATGCATACTCTGATGGTCTTCCAGTCTTCCTGGAGAGAATACACAATCACTACACTAACAACAAAGAAACAAAAGAGTCTACTGAAAGATCAAACTGAGTAACCAAAATTGTTACAGAGTTAAACAGGGAAGCCTGTGGAAGAAAGTGAATTTTACCCCGGGAATGTACTGATTGTCCCGGTGTGTGAATGATCTGTGGCCACACTTCACTTGGGAAGACCTGAGGGACTCGCCCTTTAGCCCCTAAAGAACCTTAGCATGTTTCTGCCTGCCACAATGCCATGGCCAATTAACTTTCCACTCTGCCCTGAGGAATGTGATTGTGCAACCTACAATATCAGGAGGAGAGTTGATCTTTGTCTATTCTATATCAGGTAATATATGTCACACATGTTTAGTTCATTTTCACAGCCACATTATTAAGTAGGTGTTGCTATTGATCGTTGACACATAAGAGACAAACTCCAAGACACTGTAATGTAGCCAAATTTTTACCGGTTGCATGGTCAATATTCAAGTCTCCATTTCTGTGAGCTCCAGGGTCTTGTTCATTTTACTGTGTCATTGAGTCAAAGATGAGGAGAGGTTTTTCACATAAAACAAACCACTCTTGATTTGCCATTTTAAGTCACATATTTTCCAGTTTGAGAAAAGGTAATTTTGAGTTATATACTCCAACACATTTAATTCCTAATTTAGGTAGCCAAGTAGCCCCTATTGTTAGAGAAACTTAAAGAACAATAGGAAACCTATGAACAGCTTTCTCTGGGCCAGAGTTTCTCAGAGTCAGTTGCTTGTGGATTACTTTTATGATTTTATCTTTCTATTAATTCAGTTTTAACTCGAACTAATACATTTCAAAAAATTCTTAATACCATTATTACAAAGAGAACATGACCAGCAATTAAGTAGTTGATGTTAACTAAAATTAGAGAAACTCTTAAAATAATGTGTACCATCAAGAATGCTTACCACTTTCTGGAATATACATTTTCAGGCAAAGCTAACTGACATGAATCAGAAATAAATCAAAACCCTTGGTTCATTTGCCTCTCACTTTAATGGAATTATTCAGCTAGTATATTTTATGGTACTAGAATGTATGAGTGTACATTAAGAATACAGTGAACCCTCGTTTATCGCGGTTCATCGGTTCTAGACCCTACCGTGATAAATGAAATTCCGCGAAGTAGGATTCCTTATTTGTAAATCAAATATTTTCGTAGTTAGAGCATAGAGGACATGAAAAAACACCCTTTAGTCGCCATTACACTTGTATTACCCAATTTATTAACGAAAAAGGGAAAATACAGTAAAACATTTTGGACGTTACAATTATCATTTATTATTTATTATATTATTTATGACATCAAGCGTGTACAGTATGAGCCAATCAGTGGCAGTAATGACAGAGCATGCACTGTTATGCAAAAACCACGATAGAGTGAAGACATGGAAGTCGAAGCGCGAAGTAGCGAGGGTTCACTGTATTGATACAAAGTCACTGAAAACTTTATTAAGCCAAAATATCAAAATATGAAGCTATTGTTTCTCAAAATGCCCTTCAACAAGATATTTAAAAAGTTCTGGAAAAAATAGAATTAAATGATAATGGAAATTTTCCAAGAACCTTTAGAAGCCCCTGGTATGTGCTTACTGTTTGTTGTGTACCAATGAGCTGATTTCACATCACAGTGAACCTATAGGGCTGGATAGTAAATCTGTACAGGAGTAGATCACTGGGGGGGGGGGTCTCTTCTTCCACAGAGCTGCATGGTGGAAATGAATGAAAGATCTTTAGCTGAGATGCTGAGAGTTTAACCATTGCGTCTCCAGTTATCCAGATATTTTATAAAACTTATGGAAGTTTTTCAAAAATCTCACTACTAGTGAATTGATTCCAACCCATTGCAACCTTATAGTCACCATTTATGTTGCTGGAAAAAGGAATGTACAATGAAAAACTCACGGCACTTGTTGTTAGGTGTCCTAATGTTGCTTCTGACTCATAGAGACACTGTGTAGAACAGAACAGAGTACCACCTGGTCCGGTGCCATCCTCACAATTGTTCTTTTGTTGTTGTTTAAATCATTTTATTGGGGGCTCATACAACTCTTAACAAAATGTATACATCCATCCATTGTATGTCAAGCACATTTGTACATTTGTTGCCATCATCATTCTCAAAACATTTGCTTTCTATTTGAGTTCTTAGTATCAGCTCCTCATTTTTCCCCTCCATCATCGCTCCCTCTTCCCTCATGAACCCTTGATAATTTATAAATTATTATTATTTTGTCATATCTTACACTGTCCGACATCTCCCTTCACCTGCTTTTCTGTTGTCCATCCCCCAGGCAGGAGGTTATATGTAGATCTTTATCATTGGTTCCCCCTCTCCACTCCACCCTCCTGGTATCACCACTCTCACCACTAGTCCTGAAGGGATCATCTGCCCTGGATTCCCTGTGTTTCCAGTTCCTATCCATACCAGGGTACCTCGTCTGGTCTAGCTGGATTTGTAAGGTAGAATTGGGATCATGATAGTGGTGGGGAGAAAGCATTTAAGAAGTAGAGGAAAGTTGTATGTTTCAT
>NW_022111368.1:40090561-40155656 GCF_000313985.2 Echinops telfairi
CTCTAAATGCCCTTTGCCTCCTAGTTCTTTCCTCTATTTCCTTTTACTTTCCT
This sequence comes from Echinops telfairi, assembly GCF_000313985.2. Taxonomy (NCBI): domain Eukaryota; kingdom Metazoa; phylum Chordata; class Mammalia; order Afrosoricida; family Tenrecidae; genus Echinops; species Echinops telfairi. The sequence goes on from NW_022111368.1 coordinate 40,090,615, forward strand.
CTTGTCCCACTATCATGCTCAGCCTTCATTTGGGTTTCAGTGCCTTCTCTTGGTTACATTGCCCTTGATCAATCACTATCAGGCCTTTCATATCCTTCTTGCCACTAATTTTGGATCACTTGTTGTTCCCTTGTCCCTGGGTTGGTCAACATCACCTCCTTTCCCCCACCTCCCCCTCTCCCATGTCCCACCGGAGCTATTGGTCCCATTGTTTTCTCTTCTAGACTGCTCATCCAGCCTATCTTATCTAGAGACCTGCAGAGATAATAATGTGCACACAAAATAACGAGACCTAGCAAGACAAAGCAACAAAAGAGAACACAATGACAACAACAACAGAAATGACCAAAAATAAATAAATAAACAAAAATGAAAGAAAAGAAAAACTTGTAAATAGTTCCAGGTCTGTTTGTTAACCTCTAGGAGTGTCCTCCGCTCCAGTCCAGCCACACCCTGGCCCCAAAGTCCATCCTTTGCTCTACCTCGGGAGCTCCCTGCTTTGCTCCCCCAGCCTCTCTGCCACATGCCCTTTGTGTTTTGCCTTTGTGTGGTGGGGTCAGACTGGGCCAGTCCTGACACTAAGTCTCCAGTGTTGTCCCCTGGAGGACCATGGGTCAGCGAGGGATATCGTGTCTCATAGCGGGGCCAGCAACATTGGTGCAGCCCCTGTGTCTTTCCCTGCTGTTCACTGTCCCTGCACTTTGCCAAGCATTATAGCAGTGCAGCTTACCTTCTGACACACACACACAGATACATGTGGATACAACATTGGTTAGAACTCAGTAACCAGTTGTTCTTTAAAAGTCTTAAGGATAGATGGTCTATTTTATTTTACGTTTTCATGTTACCACCAGTCTCTTCACTTTAATACTTGTTGAAATATAGAATTGGTTGAATAATGAAAGCAAGGAACATGTGTTTTCCTGGCTAGCTTGAAAGCCAAGTGTTCTGCATAGTAATAGCACTGGCTTAATGGACCACAATGCTGTCACTACCATAATTTTTTTCATCAAATTCCATGATTCTGTTGATTACTTTCAGCCAAGGTTCTGGACACTGATTGTTTATGTTGGTGTATAAATTTGAATAGTTGTTTTATGGATTGGATTTCTTTGTATGGGACTAGATATTGTCCTATCACAGACAGCATTGCACTTCAAGATAACTCTTGAAATGTCATTTTTGATGATAAATTCCTAAAAGCTGTGTCCATATAGTGAAATTGTCCCGGTGAGTTTTTGAGACTATCCATCTTTACAGGAGCAGAAAACTTCATCATTCTCCTATGGAATAGCTAGTGGTCTTGAACTACTGACCTTGTGGTTAGTAGACCAATTCATAACCCATTATGCCATTAAGCAATGTATCTTCTACTTGAAAACTTTTAAATATGAAATCTTAGTTGTCTTCCAAAATGCCACCATCTTCAGTTATCTTTGTGAGTTCCTCTTGGTCTGCAGATATTTAGCAGTGTATATTTTAATCCTCATACTTATTTATCTTGTCCTGAAATCAAACATAAGATTTCGGTATCAAAGACAGACTGTTATTTCACAGTAACAACCATCTTGGTCCTTCATGCCCTATTATCCTGCTACACTGTAATATTATGAAAGCAAAAGTTTATCCTCAAAAGAAGTATCTGTGTCCTTTTGTTTTTATTTCTATTTTAGGTGTTTTTAACTTGTTTCTTGTTGAGGTTTGTAGTTTCGTTGCACAACAGGAGATGAGTTCTGAAATTGTGAACGTGATGGCTGTGTAAACTCACTGCCATTGAATCAGTTCAATTTCAAAGCAACCCTTTATGACAGAGTAGAACTACCCCTGTGGATTTCTAATGGTGTTAATCTTCACAAGAAGCAGAGAACCTCATCTTTTTCCATCCATGCAACCAGTAGGTCCAAAGTGCTGGCTTTTGAAAATAGTTTGATAGGGATATCGGATCACTCTGAGTTGGAAACCACCTGTGACAGTAATGCTGTAGAGTAGAAATTGGTTTGCTAACTACAAGATCAGTGATTCAAAGCCACCATCCATTCCACAGCAGAAGGGTGAAGATTTATGTTCTTAGAAAAATTTAGACTCAACAAACATATAGACTTTGTATAGAATCTTGTAAAGATTTAGACTCAACAATCAATTTAATCATCCTTTAACTCTCAGTGTTTGTCCTTTTATTTAGATTCCTAGGGTTTAAAGGCCTAATTATGTAAAAGCATAAAATAGTTATCTAAGTTCTATGTTGATGGTCCTTCGAGTTCATTTTCCAGCTCATTGGCCATCTTATGTTATAAAATCTGCCTGATTTTTTTCATGCATCAAGGACTACAAATGCTATTGACTCTCCAGCTTCTTCAGCTCAGAACCGTCCAATGTACATCTCCCGGTGACACATCCAGGAAGATGTGTTTGCAACACCCCCCAAGTTCAATGTCTAGGGCTCCACTGGTGAACAAAGAAGCTAAATCCTCTGCTTACAAAGAATTTATACTCCAGTTCAAAATAGGTGATGAGCAAATTATTATACAATGTGACAGGGGCAAATAAATGTTTGGGGGAAAACTAAAGTTTATCTGCTCATATTTTAAGTGAGTACAGTAAAATCTATGAAAACAGAAACCTTTGTCAGGTGGAAATTGTCAGAGAAGGAAAAGTCAAATGTTACAATTTTTTAAAAAATGGAAAACCTCCCTGGGGATGAAAACAGAAAAGTGGGTGAAGGGAGATGTCGGATAGGGCAAGATATGATGAAATAATAATTTATAAATTATCAAGGGTTCATGAGGGAGGGGGTAGTGGGGAGGGAGGCGAAAAATGAGGAGCTGATGCCAGGGGCTTAAGTGGAGAGCAAATGTTTTGAGACTGATGAGGGCAATGAATGTACAAATGTGCTTTACACAATTGATGTATGTATGGATTGTGATAAGAGTTGTATGAGCCCCTAATAAAACGATTAAAAAAAAAGAAAAAATGAAAAAGAGTCAGATTGGGCCATGATAAAAGTAGAAACTGTGCAAGGCACAGAAACTCAAAGAAGTCGCATTGGGATCTGACGCAGGTTCCGTTTTCTAATGTGGGAGTCAGAGGGCTGGACAGGGAAATGTTGACTGTACCTCAGATACAAGTTTTGACTTCATAAAATGATCAAGTCTCACAGGACAATAAGCACTTCAACCCAGCAACACTGCATAAGTCTTCTCAAAATGAAGATTCCTTTCACTAATACAAAGTAATAAAGAAATGTCTGTGTTCATGATAATGAAGGCATAATTTCAGCCCCTTTCTCATCAGGGCCCTTGCATATCACAAGGGGGAAGTGGCTCATTGTATCCTCAAATGTCAACATAACATAATGAAGTTGTAGAGACAAAGAAACAAAAACACAAACATGAAAGCAAAGCAGTTTGGACTGAGTCTTTCATGCAATCCCCTTTGAAGTATAAGAATTATGGTCTGCTTCATATTTTCTTTGAAAGAAATTTCCTTTCTGCATTTCAGAGAAGATCTCACCTCATTAGATCAAGTTGGGAACAATATTTCCATTACATCAGACATTTTGCTGGAGTGGAAATCATCAAACAATATCATTAATACTAAGTACAAATAAAGTATTTCAGAAGTTAATTCAAAAACAGTCACAGTAATACATCACAAACTAATTGTCAGATATCCAAGCTTGATTCAGAAGAGGACATGGAATGGGGATATCATTGTTGATGGATCTTGACAGTAATCAAAGAGTACTAGAAAAAAAATGTCTACCTCTGTTTTACAAACTACACAAAGGATTTGACTGTGAATTGTAACAAACTGCTGATGAAATTTTAAGGAATATTCCATAACTTTTTTCTTTTGGTTAATTTTGGTCATGCAGAACCATACGTAAACCAATAGGAAGTCATTCAAATAGAATGAGGGGATACTTCCTGGTTTAAAATCAGGAAATATGTGTGTCCAAGATGTACCATTGTACCATACTGATTCAATCTGTGTAATGAGCAAGTAATCAGAGAAACTAAGAAGAATGTGACATCAGGGTTGGAGGAAGACTGCAACAGCGTGCAGTATGCAGAAGACACTTCATGCTTGCTGGCAAGAAGAGGACATGAACCACTTACTGATGCGGATCAGAGTTACAGCCTTCAATGTGAGTTGCACCTCAATACAAAGAGAGCAAAGCCAGAACTCCTAAGAAGATGGTGCTGTGGTCGCTATATAATCACTTGTCAATTTGACTATTAAGAGTGAAGGGGAGTCTAGTCTGTCAATCAGATCATAGCCAATGAGACCTCTGTGTGGGCTTTCTCCTGAGAATTCTGGGAACTGTGGATTTTCCTCTCTCTGTTGACTTCCTGTGAGACATCCCTGAGGAGAACCCCCATGAACCTACCCTGATGCAACCCTGAGAACTGGAGAAGCCACGCAGAGACCCCTGCCAGGGCTGAGATGCTTACAATGCCAATGGATCCAAAGACTTTCCACCCACCGGCCTTTGATCGTCCTGCATTCAGTGTCATTGCATGCGTTTCATGAGTGTGAGGAGGACTTTGTGGATTGGTATCGGACATATGGGCTAATATCAGGCTTATGAGCTTGGACTGGACTTGGTCGGGATGCTTTCTTAATGTACAATTAACCTTTATATAATGTGCTTATCAATGGATGGATGGATTGTGATGAGTTGTACGAGCCCCCAATAAAATGATTTTGAAAACTTAAAATATATCTCTTATAGACATATGAGTTCCTATGGATTTGTTTCTCTAGTCTACACTGACTAACATAGTGCCTACATAGAGTCACTCCTCTGTGCTCCCAATGAGAAAAATCAAGACTGCAGAGGTTCTCTACCTGTGGGCCACAACGCCTTTGGGGGTCAAACAACCCCTTCACACAGGTCTCTCAATTCATAGCAGTATCAAAATTACAGTTTTGAAGTAGCAACGAAAATAATTTTATGGTTGGGGGTCACCACAGCATGAGGGTATTAAAGGGTCGTGGCAGGAGATAATGTTACTGAAATATATTGAACAGACCATGGACTGTCAGAAGAACAAACAATAAGTGTTGGAAGAAAGATAGCCAGAGTACTCTTTGGGGTGAGGGCGGTGAGACTTCGTCTCACATCCTTCGGATATGTTGTCAGGAGGGACCAGACCATGGATAAGGATAGCATGCTTAGAAAATGGAGCATTCATGAAAACGAAGCCCCTCTGTGAGTTGGCTTGACACAGTGGCTACAACAAGGATCTCAAGCATAGCGACCATTGTGTGGATGCTGCAGAACCAGGTCATGCTTCCTCTGTTGTACCTACTCTCACTACGAGTCCAAGCTGACTTGTCTGCACCTAGCAAACCCACCACCAAAATATGCATAGAAGAAGACATGTGTGGTACAGATTATTAGCACAAGTGACTGATAACAAAAACTTTAGTGTCAAGTCCACACAGAGGTACTTCAAAAGAAAGGACTGGTTACATAGTTCCCAAAACATCATCCATTGACAATCCTATGAAGCACAGATGTATGCTGGCATGTATGGCCATTCTACAAGTCAGAGTCCACTCAATGTCAACTAGTTTGGGAATATACAACTATATGTCCTTGTCCCTATGCTTCGGTGTCTTAGTATGTGAATGACAACGTTATGGACATATGCAAGAATGTGGGAGGTCAAGGTAAAAATCAACAACATGAAAACAGTGATAGATATTCAACAAAATAGCAAATAGAGAGGCAGACTCAGGAAAACTGATAGTCCCACATGAGCAAGGGACAGAAGCGACACACAAATATGAAAGAGCAATGCTTCCATTGTGTTTTCTCTAAATCTCCCTCTAGACTTTCTTTATTGCTCTTTATAAGCTGCTGTGCTGTGATCATTTTTATTGTTTCTGCCTTTGCTTTTTGCAAGCTAAATCCTTGATGAATCCTCCAGGTTAATATGGCAGAGCCAGATATTATCTGAACTGTTCAAACAAATACTACCTCTCATAAAGTTAATTATAATAATGACCACAATTAAGTCTCATTTAGATTTGGAAAGAAGAAAATAGTGCCTTGAATAGACAGTCTCACATCTTGTCATATTTCCAAGTCAAAATAAGCAATTTTCCCCATAAATTTGTTATTGCTGGATTTTCAAATACTCTTTTGCTTGAATTTATTTTCTAAATTGAGTTTCCTTTGTCCTGGAACTGGAACATCAATAGTTTCTAATATCTCTGTTAAAACACAGATGCATCTTAGAGTCTAATTCCTTTGCTGCCTCCTGAATTTAATACTGCACATTAAGAGAACTGTGCATGGGACTGGAGGTTTGGGTTAGAAATTTCCACACCCATGGTCCTATTAAGTGATTTCCATGAGTAATGTCTATCTATTGATTTAATAGATGTTAAACAGAAAATTCAAACAAAAGCTGCTAACTTTCTTCATTCTTTTAAAAACATTGGCTTTATTGGCAATATATTGTCAAGACCTTAACTTCACTATAAAATAAATAATTCTTCCTCTCTTTAATAACATTATGCCATGACCTTTCTGAAACAGTAATTTTAAAGTATAAACAATCAATGTCCAGAACCTTGGCTGAAAATAATCAACAGAATCATGGCATTTGATGAAAAAGATTTATGGTAGTGACAGCATTGTGATCCATTAAGCAACTGCTATTACTATGCAGAACACTTGGCTTTCAAGCTAGGCAGGAAAATACATGTTCCTTGCTTTCATTATTCAACTAGTTCTATATTTCAACAAGTATTAGAGTGGAGAGACTGATGGTGACATGAAAAAGTGAAATAAAATAGACCATCTATCCTTAAGACTTTTAAAGAACAGCTGGTTACCAAATTCTAACCAATGTTATATCCATATGTGTGCGTATCTGTGTGTGTGTAAGAAGTTAAAGCTACATTGAAAGTGTCACCAAAAATGAGGCTCTAGGAATTGATTGAATGCCAATTAAAATGCTTCAACAAACTGATGATGTTCTTGAAACTTTCCCTCATTTATGACAGGAAATTTGAAAGACAGCTACATGCTGAATGGAGTAGAAGAGATTTACATGTGTGGCCCATTCCAAAGACAGGTGACCAAACAGAATCCATAAATAATCTAAAAACATCGTTAATATCTCATGCAAGCACAATTTGTCTAAATATAATTTCAAAACAATTATAGCAGTACATCAATAGATACCTGGCATAAACTCAATCTGCATTCAGAAGAGGCCCTGGAAAAGGGATCTCATCACAGCTATCAGATGGATTCTGACTGAAATCAGAGAATAACAGGAAGACATATACTTGTGTTTCATTGAACATACAAATATATTCAACTATATGGATTATAACAAATGATGGATAGCATTGTGAATAACTCAAATTATAGAACCCTTGCTTGTGCTCATGTAGAACCTGCACATGGAGCAAAAAGACGTAATTCTTCAAAGACAATATGGTGATATTTCATGGTTTATAATCAGGAAAGGTGCACATCAGAGTTGTAGCATTTACCACATTATTCAATTGGTATACTGAGAAAACAATACAAGAAGCTGAACTATATGAAGAAGAACATGACAGTAGGGTGGGGAGACATCTCCATAACAACCTGCTACACACACAGGACGCATCCTGCTTGCTGAAAGCCAAAAGAACTTCTGAGGATGGTAGCCTCAATATGGATTACAGCTTAATGATTACAAAAAAACAAACCCTAACAGCTGGATGGAACAGAAAACATATTGGTAAATGGAGAAAAGTTTGGAGCTTTCAAGAACTTCACTTTCTGGGGATCTATAATCAACACTTATAGAAAGAGTAGTCAATAAATCAAATGATGTATTTTATTGGGTAGATATGTTGCACAAAATCTATTTAAAGTGTTAAAGAGCAAAAATATCACTTTGAGGACCAAGCTGTGGTATTTCTGATCGCCTCACATGCACGTAAAACCTAAGCAATGAGTAAGGAATAGTAAAGAAGAACTTATGCATCTAAATTACAGTGCTGGTAAAGAGTATTGAAAGTACCATGAACTGCCAGAAAAACAAACGGATTTGTTTTTGAAGAAGCAAAACCAGAATGTTCCTTATGAGCAAGGATGGGGAAATTGATCCCCTTTGGAAATCTTATCCTTGCAAAGGACACCGTGCTTGGTAAAGTGAAAGGTAAGTGATAAAGAAACAGAGCTCTATGCGATGGATTGACACAGGGGCTACAACAATGGTCTACAACATAACAACAATGGTGCGGATGGGGCAGGACTAAGATGCATTTTGTTCTGTTATGCTTAGGCTTGCTATGAGATGGATCAACCCAACAGCAGACTGAAGCTAAACCAAGTGGGAGGACTGGGCTTTTTTATAGACTGTTAAGTAAAAGCACAATGAGCAGGTTTGAGTACATCAATTCCAACTGCAAACTGTTACGTCCTCACCCCATAATCATCGAGAATCCCCACACTCCAAGAGGATGAGTTCAAATTGGAGCTCAAAGCAACTGTTTGACTTTAAATTAGAGGAAAAGAACTGGCACATAGTTTCAATTCAGTGACTAAGGACAATTGAATGGAGAACTGTAAATGAGAGGGCACCTCACAGCCTGGGCAAAACATTTTTAGGAGGAGTGAAGTAAAGGGGGAGAAGCAGAAGAGATTGATCCGGATCTAGATGTCTCAAGACCCACAAACAACATCCAAACACTCAAAATAAGTTAAGGCTTGAGGATAGTGTTTGGGTTTCAGACCCTCCTCGATGGCCCAATGGTCTCATTGACATCAGTCACTCTGCTTTCTCTCTCTTATCACTCCCTGCCCACGATTTTTACTTAGACCTTTGGGTGCTAACAGGCCACTATGCTCTTCTCTATAAGAATGATGCCTTTGAACTATGTATTTCTTACCATTGCAAGCCTTTGGCTCTTATTACAGAAATGTCTAAGCTGAGGAAACTTGTAGAAGAGAAGATTTTCTTATCAAGTCACCTGATATAAAGTTGCTACTGAAAGAACTGGAATGCATAAACAGAGCACCGTGCAGACAGCGTTATAAATATCTCTGGTTTTTTGGAGAAAGAGAACAAAATGCTTTCATCAAGCAGATGCAGTGTTCTCTCTCCAAATACAATTTATTGACCTTAATGAAAAACACACACATGCATATAATAAAAGAACTACAACAGCAGACTTTAAAAGAAACAAACATGCCAAGTAAGGTTTGGCAGGAAGTTTACTTTTTTCAGAACAAACTCATAAAATATATTTCTCCCTTTATAATCCACTAGATTTGATTTCTCAGGGAACACAGAAAGCTCTTTTCATTTTGGATAATTTGGCTTTTCTATTTTAGCTTTCTAGTTTCTTTTTAATATGGTGAAATTTTTAGACTTTCTGGGCTTAAGCAGACGACCTGCCTTTGAATCTCGGCCCACCACCTTGCAATTTGAAGTTGGAGAAGTTAATTAGTCACATGGTTTCTTCCTCCACAAAGCTAAGGATTAAATGAGTTACTATAAACAAAGCTCTGAGAATTAAATTAATGTCTGAAGTTTAGTAAGTATTCAATATATAAAAATAATGCTATCTATACCAACATTTCTTTTAAAAGATTTAGCAATTACTTCAAACAACTGACTTATCTAAGAAGAATAGAGTAGTACTTTCCCCAATTCTCCAAGTACAACTTAGTACAAGTGAACACCCTGAAGATTCTATGAAAAAACAAACAAAAGATGACAGAAATATAAAGAGAATAAGGCATACCAGCTAGGGAATGTGGGGAAGATCTCTTGGGTCTTCTGTTTGCTTCATATATCCCAGACTGTTGATAGAAGAAACCAGCAACCCAGAAACCAATGCATGCAGAAAAGGGGGAAAAAATTAATCTTGTTCTCACTATCCAAAGGAACAGAAAAGGCTATCCAGCAAGCCAAAAAATGTTTAGGTAATATAACTCAGCTTCAGTCAAATGCTACAGGGGAACAGAGCTATGGCCCCACACTGTCCACACTGACAAAGGCCAAGTAGAGAACCTAGTCTCTCACCCTTTCTAGGTTATAAGGAAGTGCTGGGGTTATGCCAGGGAAGTTCAAGTAGAAAGCCAGGGCTTGCATCCCTTTTTACTCTTCATGAGTCTACAATCTCCATGGTTGCTGGTGGAGAGCAAGTAGGAAGCCTAGAGTTCTACTTCCTAGCTAGCAACAATGAGTTCCCTGTCCCTCACTCATGGGGTGGTGTCAGAGAAGCATACTGCAAAGATAAAACTCCAATCATCATCTAGCAGTAACTGGGAAGGAAGGCCATGTTCATTGTGGTGTCAGTGAAGGCCACCTGGTGTGAAAAGCTTCTACCACTGCCTAGCACTCCTGAGGAGACTCCATCTAGCCATCAGCCAACACTGAATAAGGTCTCTGAACAGCTACACCCTCCTGGAAGTAACTAGGCAGAGTATGGTGACTAACAGAGAAGTATACAGAATATGAAAATGTCCACGTTTCTAAAGATAACATACTAAAAGATTTGAGGCCTAATAAAACATCCTGATCAATAGATATCACTATCAAGAGGACAGTTATGTTAGAATTATTTGAGATTTTCAAACAGCAACTTAAAAAATGCTTCAATGGGCAATTATTCCAATACACTTGAAATAAATGAAAAACAAAAAAAATAACCCCCAAGACAAGAAAGTTTCAGCAAATAAATAATAGATATGAGAAAAAACCAGATAGAAAATATAGAACTTTAAAAAACCCTCCAATTCATAAGTATATGCTCAAGAGCATTAAAGACATATGTCTACACAAAACCATGCATGTTAGTGCTCATAGCAACCACAAATCATAATTCATAAAACATGATGTTTAAAGATAGGAAGAATAAAAATAAATGGAAGGAATGGATAGCTACTGTACCCAAAAGAACTGGTGAATATTCAATAGTTTCAGCAGATGGCATATACCCGGGAACTTTTGATATTGAATGAAGAAGTTTAGGATACAATGATTTGATGTCCTGAAAAAAGCAAACCTTGAGGAGTTGGCAGAACACTAGTTGAGATGTTTCCACAAATGGATGAATGCTACAAGTACTCACTCATCGATGCCAAGAAAATGTATAGACAGCTACCTGGCCTATATACTGGAAGATATGATACCTTTGAATTACAATGTTGGTGGAGAATGTTAAATAGAACTTGAAATGCCAGAAAAAAATAAATATGTCTTGGAAGAAGTACAGCCAGAAGGCTTTTTAGAAGTAAGCATGGTAAGACTTCCTTTCATATACTCTGGGCATGCTATTATGGAGGAATTACACAGAGATTAACATCATGCTTGGTAAATAGAAAATCAGCAAAAGAGAGGAAGGCCATCAAGGAAATGATTGACAGAGTCGCTACAACAATGGATTCAAACATGATAACGAATGAGGGAGTGACCCAGGTCTGGGAAACGTTTGGCTCTGCTGTCGGTGGGGTTGTTTGAGTTGAAACTGACTTGAGTGGCCCACGCAGCAATAACAACAGCAGTGTACAGGCACATCAGCACACAGGTGAAGAAAAGGTGACTTTTAAATTCACCATATCAATTTGCAGTTGTCTTTTTCTTTTCTAACTCAAAGTCTTTGCGTCTCAATATTTACTTTGTCTTCTTGAGCCTTCCTTTAAAAGGTTTGCTAATCCTCTTACTTCACTTATTTCACCATTTTCCATTTGTTTTAGCTCCTCAAGGACATGTTTCAGAGTCTCTTCTGACATCCATTTTTGTTTTCTTTCTTTCCTGCATTTTAATCAACATTTTCTTTCTTCATATATGATGTCTTTGATCTCATCTCACAGTTTGTCTGATCCCCAAACATTAGTGTTAAATATGTGAAGTCTGCTCTTGTGATGGTATATACTCTTGTATTAATGTTTTTCAGCTTCAACTTGAACTTGCATATGACCAATAAAGTGCAATATAAGATGTGTAAATAAAAGACATGAGAATAATCGAGGATGTTTAAATGTCATTTATGAATTATACACAATTATCTGTTCCATTTATTGACAATAACATGAGTTCTTGAAGAAGTATAACAATCAAAGGCGAAGTTTTATTTGTAGAAATGAACTTATAATTCCACAACTGGCATTGAGAACAGAATGTCATTATTAGTAGCGCTAAATCTCATATAAACACTAGGTTTACTTAGGATTCAAAATAGTGGGTCATAAGTCTAGTGTGATAGGCTGGATAATCTAGAGAAACAAAATCAGAGATCCTCATCTATGTATAAGAAAGAACTTTATATCAAGAAGGCATCCCAGACCAGTCTAAGTCAAACCCATAAGTCCAATGCTAGTCCATAATTCCTTCTTCAGTCTCATAACTGCAGGCTGATGACACAGAAGGGTGAACAGGGAAGTAAGAAGATCACAGGCCTGGTGGATGCAGACTCATGCGGATCCAAGGTTGGTGGGAACATGGCAGGGTGGCTGCAGCTCTCAGGGTCAGGCAGCCCACACGGGGCCACCTCTGGAGGCAGCAGAGTGCCAGCAGGCAGGAAGGTGGAGTGACAGAGAGAGAGGAGGTTCCCACTTTCTTCTTATGGAAAGGCCACACCCCATAGACGGCATCATCAGGCTGTGACCTGATTGATAGGTTGGACTCTACCCCTACATTTTCTATTTTTTTTAATAAATCATTTTATTGGGGGCTCTTACAGCTCTTATTACAATCTATACAACAATTTATCAAGCACATTTGTACATATGTTGCCATCGTCATTTTCAAAACATTTTCTTTCTACTTGATCCCTTGGTATCTTTTTTCCCACTCTCCCACACTCTTGAACCATAGAAAATGTATAAATTATTATTATTTTCATATCTCACACCATCCACTGTCTCCATTCACCCACATTTTTGTCATTTGACCCCCTCCGGGTGGGGGGGAAGCTGGGGGTGGTTTTATGTCAATCATTGAGATCAGTTCCCCCATTTCTCCCCTCCCCCCTCTTTCCCCTACCCTCATACTATACTGCACCCTGGCTGACTTGTCCCTTCCTGTGGCCCTCCTGTGAAGGAATGTCCAATTGTCTACAGATGGACTCCACTCCAGCCGCATTGTTCTCATCAATATGATTGTTTGTGTCTTCTGATGCCTGCCTACACCTCATGATCACACAAGCTGGTGTGCTTCATCCATGTGGGCTTTGTTGTTTCCCTGCTAGATGGCCACTTGTTTAACTTTAAGCCTTTAAGACTCCAGACACTATATCTTGATACCATCAGCTTTCTTCACATTTGTTATGCACCATTTTGATTCAGCCACCAACCATGTCAGGAGGTGAGCATCACAGAATGTCAGATTGTTAGAACAAAGTATTCCTATATTGAGGGAGTACTTGAATGGAGGCCCAATGCTTGTCTGTTACCTTAATTCTTAACATATCAGTATATGTACATAGACCTAGATCCCTATCATTGTATATAGATATATTTGTATATGTAAATGCCTCTATTTATACCTCTATAAGTGTCTTTTGCCTCCTAGTTCTTTCCTCTATTTCCTTTTACTTTCCTCCTATCCCACTATCATGTTCTGCTCTCAGTAATTGCTCTCTGCTACATTGCACTTGATCAAACCCCACCAGGCATTCTACACGTTCCTCGCCATTAATTTTAGATCACTTGTTGTTCCCTTGTCCCTGAGTTTGTTGGTTCTCCCCCTCCCTTGTCCCCACTTCTCCCTCTCCCCTGTCCCCTGGAACCGTCATTGGTCCTATTGTTTTCTCCTAGGGATTGTTCGTCCTGCCTGTCTTATAGAGATAGACATGGGGAAAAGGCCTATAAATAGTTCCAGATCTGTCTGATGACCCTTGGGACTGTTTTCCAATGGAGTCTGATGAGGTGCTAAGCCCCGCCCTCCAAGTCCAATGTCTATTTTCAGGTATCGTCGGGGACTTTGTCGTTTGGCTCTTGCACTCCCTTCATGCTTTGCCCAGATTTAGGGAGGGAATAGGGGTGTCAGATCGGGCAGAATTCCCGCACTGTGTCTTCAGTGCTGTGCCCACAGCAGTATGGGTCAGCGAGGGCAGGTAGTGTCTCGTGGTGGCACTGGTCCTACGGTCCCCTTCTTCCATGGGCTTTTCTGAGCAGGAATGTTGTCCTGGGGACATGGTGGGCCAGGATACTCTACTCCTACACTTTCCTAAACATGCAAGTTGACATAAAATACTTTAACTACCATACAACTAGTCAGTAAGCCAAAAGAATTGTTGTTTTAATGTGGAGAAATGTTAAAGTTTTAGAGTTTCCAAGTTTTTGTTTTAAACTGCTACCCAACACTAAATTGACCTTTTTTAATTGTAGGGTTCTTCTTGGTAAAAACCCACACTACTGGGGTGGGGGTGGGGTGGCAGGCTGGCTCCCGCGTGTAAAGTCTCCACTGCACAAGTTTAAGATCATGTGCAAACTTTTATACTAACAAGCAAGCACAAAAGCAGTTTTGTGGTATCTTTCTTTCTTTAGGAAAATGATAAATAACTTCCCTGTATGTTTCATTCAAGACAAATTAACAGTATTTGAGAGTAGATCCAGCTAACCATGGATTACAAAATCTTCCCTTAAAAGAGGAAACAGGAGACTAAATGATATCTAGATTCATTCTGAAATCTCCCCAAAGCTTCTTAGGCTTGCCAGATTTTTGTATCAACCCCCTACCCCGACCCCCAACCCGGCCAGGATAGATACACCTGTACAATAATTCTAACCAACCACATGTTTTTTATATTACTTGTTCCACCAATACAAAAAGTATTTCTAACATTTCTTATACTAATTAAACTGCCTAATGCAGTGCTTCTCAAATTTAATGCTCACAGGATCCTGTGGGGTTCTTCTCAAAATGCAGACTGATTCAGTAGGTCAACGTAAGGGACCTGGTAATCTGCATTCCTAGAATCATGGGACCCAGGGGCTGCTTCCTATGTCGTGTTTTGAGTAGCGAGAAACTAATGTAGTTTTAGG
Organism: Echinops telfairi; assembly: GCF_000313985.2. Lineage (NCBI taxonomy): Eukaryota > Metazoa > Chordata > Mammalia > Afrosoricida > Tenrecidae > Echinops > Echinops telfairi. The sequence goes on from NW_022111368.1 coordinate 40,105,631, forward strand.
TGGTGATATTGATATGCCTGCTTGAGCTTCAAACGAAGTATAGATTCCTGATTAGAGTCTTTAGACTGTTCATTGTGTTAAGCTAGGTTGTCTAGAGAAACAAAACCACTCATGACATACATATATATATATATATATATGAAGAAGCTTAATATCAAGAAGTTAATTTTAAATCCAGAAGACACCTCAGCCCATTCCAACTTAAATCCCCAGGTCCTGTGCTACTGGGGCCTTATTCAGACTTGAGGCTGCAGGTGAGGAGGCAGAAAGGGAAAGCGGGGAGCAGGAAAATCACAGACCAGTGGGCACAGCTTTGCATGGATTCAAGGTCAGTGGCAACATGTCAGGACAAAGACAACTCTCTGAGTCAGGTGGTCCATGTAGGGCTACCTCTGGAGGCAAGCATAGCAGGCAAGCATGCAGATGAATGGGGAGAGAAAGGGGGAGGGGCCCCCATTATCTCTTACAAAAGGCCTATATCTCCCAGGCATCATAAGTCTGTGACTTGATTGAGAGTTGGAACTCTACCCAAGTGCAAATTGACAAAAAGTCTAATGGTCAAACCCAGTAAACCAGACGCCATAGAGCTGTCTCCAACTCGTGGAAACCACTTCTGTGTCAGGGTCAAATTGTGATCTCTAGGTTTTCCACTAGTTGATCTCTTACAAGTAGGACACCAGATGTTTCTTCTGAGGGACCTCTAAAAAGACTTATACATCCGGTCAGCAGTCAAGTAAATTAATCCTTTATATCACCAGAGACCACATGGATTTGAATAGGATATGTCAAATGTCAATAGTTCTTTTGTAACAAATTAAAGTTAAGTCTCAAATACATATGTATCACACAACTTCCACGGATATATTTTGAAGTGCAGCTAATATGACATTCTGTTCAAATGGCATGGCCACAAGCACTGTATGTCAAATAAGGCACAGATATGAAGCACCAAACAGACCAAAACAAGAACTCCGGAGAGGCACAGCTGTGGGTTAGCAGAGCCCGCAGATCCCCACTTTCTGAGGATTTCCAGTGCAGAGCACTGTCATGAGGCGTTGGTCTTCCAGCCAGTGGCCTCAGATGCTGTATATAAGCATCACACTGCACATCTGTTTTCCACACTGGGAAAGGATAAGCCCATCAGATAAACTATTTATTCATAGGTGTGCACCTGAAAGCAATGTTCCCACTCAGACAAGGCGTACCCCAAAAAACTCGTAATTTTTTTTCCAAAGCTATGTAATTAAAGTTTTTGTACAAAACCACCATATCACCTTAAAAGTACTCTCCATTACAATTAATACATTTGTCCAATCTGTGATTCCGTTCTTGGAAATATTTTTCAAACTCATCTGTTTGGATGGCTGACAGCACCTCCCTTCCCCCCGCCCCCCTCTCACTTCTTCTATGCCATCAAATCGCTGTCCTTTCATGTTCCTCTTCATTCTCAGAAACACAAAGAAGTCGCATGGAGCGGGATCAGGAGAGTCAGGTACAAGGGGCAACAGAGGCATGCCGTAATTTTTGCCCAAAATTTATGCACTGAGATGGCTGCTTGAGCAGGTGTATTGTCTTGTTGGCAAAACCAGTGGCTTATCTTGCACAAATCAAGCCTTTTTGTCACATATTGTTACCCAATCCTTTCACATCCTCTAAAAGAAAGCTTGAATGACTGTCTGACCTGCTTGAACAAACTCAAAATGCATTATCCCTCTCACATAACAACAAACAAGCAATCAAACGAGCATCATCTTGATCTTTGATTTCACTTGATGAGTAATTTCTTTGATTTCACTTGGGCGAGGTGATCATGGTATCTTCCACTGACTTAATGGATATTTGCTTTCGGGTTTTAAGAATAGCACCCTTACTCTTCACCAGTAATGACCATGGGAAAAAAGTCTGTGTCACTGTGTAGCTGTTCTTTCAAAGCATGACACGTTTTGAGTAGACACTCTTTTTCCTGGTCAGTCAGAACCCGAGGCACAAATTTCACAGTCACCCTTCTCATTCCCAAATCTTCCATTAATATTCACTGAAAAAAAATCTCGTCCTTGGGGCTTGGTGGGCCAGGATGTATTCCACTCTCTCTCCTTCCCTCTTCTATTGCTCCTGTGTGCTCTGATCAGATGTGCCCCTCTCCCTGAGCTGTAGCTTCAGTGCTGTCCTATGAAGTGAATTCTTCCAGGGGAAGGGGGTTGTCCACATATGTAGGATTGGGGCCAGCCCCTCAGACCTCTCTCTTGGTTCTGTGCTTCATGCTGGTATGTTGCATCCACATCTTATTGCTGCTCAGATCAGCCAATGCACAGAAAGGACCATGGGGCTGGCTCCACCAGGAGACACAACATCCCTCACTGACCCATTGCACTTTGAGGGACAACACTGGAGGCACAGTGCAGGAATTGTACTCAATCTGACCCTAGCACACCAGGGTGAAAGGCTAAGGGCATGCAACAAGAGCAGCAAGGGGAGCAAAGCAATGAAGTCCCCAGGGAATACCAAAAGTTGACTTTGGGGCCAGGAGGTGGCACCCCCATCAGACTCAACTGGAAAACACTCCTAAAGGTCAACAAGTAGAACTTGAATTATTTAAAGGCTTTTCTTTTTTTGTGTGGTTTGTTTTTGTTGTTTTGTTTTGCTCTGCCTGTTTTTTTGTGCTTATTACTATCTCTGCATGTCTATCTAGATAAGTCAGGTGGTATAAACAATCCAGAGGAGGAAACACCAGGACCGACACTTCCAGGAAGATACAGTAGAGGGGGAGACAGGGGAAAGGAAGTGGGTGTTAAGAAACCCATGGCCAAGGGAAAAACAAGTGATCCAAAATTAGTGGCATGGAGGGCATAGGAGGCCTGCTAGGGCTTGATCAACAGCAATGTAACTGAAACTCAAATGAAAGCTGAACATGATCGTGGGACAAGAGGAAAGTCAAAGGAAATAGAGGAAAGAACTAGGAGGCAAAGAGCATTTATAGAGGTCTAAATACAGACAAGTACATATGAAATATATTGATGATAGGGAAATATATCTATGTACATATATTTATAGGTTTAGTATTAAGGTAGCAGACAGACATTGGGCCTCTACCCAAGTACTTTGTCAATGCAAGAACACTTTGGTCTAATAACCTGGCATTCCAAGATGCTCACCTTTCCGACATTATTTCTGAAGACAAAATGAGTGCATAAACACATGTGGTGAAGAAAGCTGATGGTGCCTGCCTACCAAAAGATATAGTGTCTGGGGCCTTAAAGGCTTAAAAATAAACAAGTGGTCATCTAGCTGAGAAGCAACAACGTCCATATGGAAGAAGCAGAGCAGCCTGTGTGATTATGATGTGTCAATAGGATCAGGTATCAGGCATCAAAGACCCAGAACAAAAAAATCATATCATTGTGAATGAGGGGGAGTGCAAAGTGGAGACCCAAAGCCCATCTGTAGGTAATTGGGCATCTCCTTAGAAAAGGGTCACAAGGAAGAGATGAGCCAGTCAGGGTGAAGTATAGCATCGTTGAAACTTACAACTTTCCTTGAGTTCTTCAATGCTTGCTACCCCCCACTATCATGACCCCAATTCTACCTAGCAAATCCGGCTAGATCAGAGCATGTACATGGGTAGAGATAAGAGTTGGAAACACAGAGAATCCAGGACAGATAAACCCCTCGGGACCAATATTGAGAGTAGTGATACCAGGAGGATAAGGGGAAGGTGTGGGGAGAAAGGGGAAACCCATCACAGTGATTTACATATAACCCCCTCCCAGGGGGACGGATAACAGAAAAGTGGGTGAAGGGAGACATCAATCATAGTAAGACATGAAAAAATAATAATAATTTATAAATTATCAAGGATTCATGAGGGAGAGAGGGGTGGAGAGGAAAACATGAGGACTGATACCAACAGCTCAAGTAGAAAGTAAATGTTTTGGAAATGATGGTGGTAACAAATGTACAAATGTGCTTGACACAGTTGTACAGGCCCCCAATAAAATGATTTTAAAAAAGAAAAAGAAAACTGCATTGGTGGGCAAAGGGCCATAAAGAAAAAAGATAAATAAATAAAAAGATATAATTCACTGAACTGATCTCCAAGATAATCCAGGTAACTTTCTCATCTCTTCAGTGGTTCAGTCAGTCTTCAAACACAAATGCATATATTTTGGAATTTTTTTTCCATTTGGGAAGTTGACAGATGTCCAGAATGTGATTTGTTATCAATCGACATTTCACCTGTTTTGAAATGAAAAACCACTCATAGACTTGCATTTTTCCCATAGCATTGTCCTTGTAATCTGTGTTCAACATCACAACCATTTCTGAGGCATTTTCCCTGAGCAGAAAACAAAATTTCACAGTCACACACTGTTCTCTTAAATTGTCCTTCACAAAAAACAAGGTTTGAGTGAAACTGTATTTGGAAAAAAAGTTCACTATGACCAGAGAGAACCTTCCCAGACTACACCACTGGATGCACTAACTCAGAGCGAGCTGCTTGATGTTCACCTGGTGGGGAAAATGCATACTATGAAATCTCCACCCAGTGGAGCTGTTTTTCCAGTTTTGGGGGGAGGGAGTACCCCTTGTATATTAATTGGCAATGTTAAACATCTATCAACATTAAATATAATGAGCTCCCTTGATATCAATACGCATTGCTTCTACCACTTTTATCTAACTAAATTGGATGAGCCCTTACCTCAGCAAAAATAAAATTGTGTGCACAACAAAATTCCTTAAAATATTGCCGATTTGATGTGTAAGAAAGTATATTAATGTATATTTTATACTACTGGATATGAAATGACATGGAAGAAAAAATACACACACAAAGATATCTATTCATGATTACATGGTACTGATTTTGTGTTTTATTGAAGATTATCATGATTATATTATGTAATGACTAGAATGCAGCTCAGAATCTTTACAAGCCTTCCTCACATTATTAACAAACTCAGAATAACAATGTTCCAAATAGCTCAAGGCTTTGACTCTGCTTCCAAATAAATAGGAAATTTGTATCTGGAATTTTTGATCATATCAGCCCCATCTCTGGCATAACTAGGTATCTTATGACTGAGATATTTCTTTAGATTTAGTCCTAAATTAAAAATGCATGTTGAATCTTATTTCCATTTGCTAAGCACTTATATAGGAATCTGAGATCTAAAGATTATTAAGATAATTCATCTGAACCTTTAGGAACTCATAATTGGTGAAAGGCAGATGTGAACAAATGATCATTTATCATTATAATAGAGAGATTTAAGTGCTTGCCTCAGTTTCTTAGTGCTGATGTAATAGAAACACCACAAGTATGTGGCTTTGAAGAACAGGCATTTCTTTCCTCACAAGTCAGAAGTCTGAATTCTGACAGCACCAATGGAGGAAGGATGTCTCCTCTGTCAGCCCTGGGGGGGCCCACGCCTCATTCAGCTTCTGTAGCTTTGGTGTTGCTCGGTTCCTTGGCAATCTTCATCTCATCTAATTGGCTCTTTTTATGACTCAGCAATGTTTATGTTTAGGACACATACAACATTGATACGACCTCATTATAGTAACCAAAAAACCATATCCACAGCTGGGATGACATTCACAAAGTTGGAAGTTAGGATTACAACCTATATTTGTGGTAGGGGTGGGCATGGATAAAATGCAATCCATAACAGTGCTTTAATGAAGTCGTGCCAAGTGTCACAGAAGGAAAAAAAATGCCAGGTAAGGAATGGCCGACTCGCTGGAGAAATCAGAAAAGGCCATTTTTCTGAGCCAAGAAGAAAAAGCAGAAGGCGTTTTGAAAGAGAAGCAAAGGAAGCATTTTTGACAAAGACAAAACTGATGAGCAAGAATGTAACCAATATACACATGTGCTCTGGGTTCAGAGATGGTCCAATCTCAGGGAGACTGGGAGGTAAACAATGCCACAGCACGAAGGACCAAAGCCCGTCAGACACAACTCTAAGGCAGAGCCTGTCTAAAGAAGGTGTTAAAGAGAAAAGTGAGCACCAGATGAGATTTTGAGAAAGATAATTCTGTGGCAAATTGAATATTCAAGAGAGAAACCTAAGGCAAATGGAACAAGAAGGAGTGCAAAGGAAGTGTTCCTATTTGGGAAACACAACATGAAGGACGAATCAGCTCCTTGCTAATGGACACATTGTGGAGAGACACCAGGAGGTCAGCCTGATGTGCTAAAACTCGGATGCATGGAGGCTATATCTGAGGAATAGCGACCCTTTGCATTTATATGAAGAGCTTTAAAAGTTCCTGTGAAAATAGAATAAAAAGATAATGAAAGAATTTCACAAACTTTTAAAAGTCCATTTATGTACTTTGATATATAGTTCTAAGTATTTTAATAGTCGCTAATAGTTGACTTACAATCTAATTTTCCAGCTTCATCCATTCTTGAATTCTCCTTTCTGAACAAGTTGGTTTCTCTTATAAATATTGTGCTCACAATATTAAACTTGATAGAGGAATTACTTTATTAGATTTACTATTACAGCCCACTTCTCATATCTGCCATGTGAGATACTAAGATTATTCTGAAACTCACTTTGAGTTGTGATTCTCATGTCCTTAGAGAAGAGGAACCATGGCTGTCATGAATCTCCTAGTGAAGCTCTAAGATTGTGTTTAACTGCTTACAATTGCAGTTTGACTATTATGAATAAACTAATTCATCGTTGCCCTTTACATTCCAGAAAGCCCTGTATGTTTTGCTTGAGACGGTCCACTGGAAGGGCTACAGTTGGAATGGAATCCCTTGACATTGTACAAAATGGCATTCGTGGGAGGCAAATAGTCGAGTCTGACACAACCCGACTTGCCAGTTCTGTGCTCTGCCATGCCTTCCTTCTGATTGTTTGGTGCCTTCTGAAAACTCCAGGGCTCCGTCCACATTCTGCGCAGGAAGAAAGCAGAAGGGCAAGAGAGAACGATGTCTTCTAACATCTTTGCCAAATTGAGGGAAAGGGGGTACCTACTCCAGCAATGATTGCATATACTGCATAGTCAAAATTGAAGTACATTGCCTCCTCTAACTGCAAAGGAGTCTGGAAGAGTGAGTATTCCCAGAGAAAAATGATAATTCTGTTATTAAATAACAAAGCAGCGTGGATATTAGGCAAGCAATGTCCATCGTATCTGTAAACTGAGCGCAGACATTGCCCCCCAAGAGCAGGAGGATAATGAACATCAAAAACAGAACTCACTGCCATCGAACCGATGCTGACTCCCAGCAACCCTATAGGAGAGGGTAGAACTGCCCCTGTGGGTTTGAGTCTGTAACTCTACCAGCGTAGAACACCTGATCTTTTTCTCTCAGAGAAGATGGTGGTTTTGAACTTCAGATCTTACGGATCACAGCCCAACACATAACCACTACCCTACCAGAGCTCCCTTGAAGATGATGAGTACCTGAAGGGAAAAAAAAGGCACAGGCAGCCATTCCAGAATTTACTTCCCTGATTCTTATGTCACCACTTGTATAATTTATCTATGGATTCCCTTCTATCTCTCTTCCTATTGAAAATAAGCTCCATGTGGGCCAGGATTTTCATCTCGAGTTAAATTCTGTGTTCCCTACCTCTTAAGAAAAGTGTCCTGTACAAAGTTGGTACTTATTAAATATGTGCTGCAGGAATGAACGAATATTTATACTAATTCAAGGAGTCAGTGGTCCTGAACTCTCCCTTAAAAAATCATGGAAGTACTAGGAATCAGCGAAGTATGAGCTGTTGAGATGCAATTCATACTAACTTCCTTGTGCAACTCTTTGAAAGTTTAAAGAGAAACTTTCAAAAGTATCATCCGTAAATGAGTAGAGTGGCTTCTACGCTACTGCTAAAGGCTTCTGCGGGGACTCTGTAAGACAATAACATCAGGAGGTAGCACTAGCAGGATGTAACTTTTCCTACAACCCACAGAGCTTAAAGCAGTTCCTTCAGGCAGGCGGGCCCCAGTGAAGAGTAGCAGTCTAGAAATTGCCACCAGGAGAGGTTGTGCAGAGACTATTTATCCTAGAAGCTGCCATTGGGAGAAGCACACAAACAGTCTAGCCAGGATAACTTGGGGATCTCTGAAGTTTTCCCTCATTCCTAAATAGTTACTTTTACAAAAAGAGAACACTGACTCTAATTTTCTGCTTTGTCTGACAGTGGCAATTCTGAACACTGATATCCATGAGGTGTATTACTTTAAAGAAGGACTAGAATTTCCCTGGTGGGCAAAAGAGATCTGGGAGTGGCTAAGTGAGGCGAGGTAAAGGGAAGGGGTGGGAGGTGGAGGGGGGGCACTTAGAAGCACAGGGTGTGGATAGAAAGATGCAGAATATGAATGTAACCTCCATTTCATAGCATAGGCAGTCCAATCTGGGCACTAAAGGGGAAACGGAGAGCTAGTTACCCCAGCCCCATACAGATAAAGCATGAGACCAGCCCTTAGAAAAGATCTACCAGATTAAATCTGAATTTATTAGTCATATAAAGAATCTATTAATTATCTTTTAGGATGAGGTAGTGATTGACTCAATTTGGTATGAGAATTACCTTGAATTAGCAACCGATTGCAAAAATAGCATAGATCGGAAGGGAAAATAAACCCACAAATTATAAATATCTAATTTGCACTATCAATGAGTCAACTGAAGGTGTTATGCAGATCTCTAGCATCTCACCAAGTTGATATTTTAGGAATAAATCAAATTGTACTAAAATAAACTCTGTGTTTTAAATAAAACAAATTTTCTTCAAAAGGGCTTGATTGTACAATTTTATTGACTTAGTAGGACACTGTCTTTACTGGTGCTAGTTGTCAGCCTGGCTTCTGGTGACCCCATTCATGCACAAGAGAACCAAGTATTGTCCAATCCTGAACTGCCTTTATTGTTGTTATACTCCAGTCTGTTGTTGTAGTCTCTGAGATTTGAATACCTTCCAATTTAGTGGCCTCAATATTTTGTTGCACTCCATAGGGTTTCCATTGGCTAATTTTTAGAAAGAGATGTTCAGGCCTTTCTTCCTAGTCTGTGTTAGTTTAAGCACCCACTCATGGCCATCCAGTCCATAGCAACCCAGGGCAACAGGGTAGAATAGGCCTCTGTGGATTTCCAAGACTACTACTCTTTAGGAGACTAGAGAGCCTCACTTTCTCCCCCAGACAGTCTGAGGGATTCAAATTGTTGACCTTGTAATTAGCCCAACCTGTAACCATTCCGTGGCCAAGGCTCTCTTAGTCTAGAAGCTAAAGAATTATGAGAAAATATTTTGTAAAATCAAGTTATGAATCTAAAATTCACTTAACTTTTTCTCATCCGGTAAACCAACCACATTGTTTTGGCTTCTAAAATCTCAAAACCAGGTGGGGGGCTGGAGCGAAGAGGGACAAACAATAAAACATTGTGCAAATTAGGAAAGTTGGCAGTATAGAGATACAATTGGGTATATAATTGGACAGATGACATTTTGTAGTCTAAAGATTTCTAGACTCTATAGAGAATCAAATTAAAATCTCTGACTCTAGAGAATCATGTTCAAACCCATGTTCAAAAATATTTACTCACTGTGTGACCTCAGGCAATGCACGCATAGTTCTGAAATCGGTTTTCTGATCTATGAAACAAAGTGCTAAATGCTTTTCCTAGTGTTGTCTAAGTGATCTAGCTTCAAATACAAGCAAATATGTTCAGCATATTGCCTTGCAAAATACATTTCTCAAAAATTGTCATAAACAAAACAAATTTATATAAAATTTGAGACAAGAGAAAAAAACAAAACCATTCTGAATGATCAGGTTTTTCTGGTAAGCTTTGATGGGCAATGGAAAAGCCTCCAGTCTGCCAGTATTCCCTCTCCCGGGCTTTTGTAATGTAGAAGTCCCTGTATTACGCTTTTGTTCATATTAATACAATAAACCTTCCTTTTCAATTGTGCATGTTTGGAATCTGAGAATGAAAGAATATGGGCTCCCAAAGATCTCTACATGCTGATCACCAGAATTTGTGAATATATTACCTTACATGGTAAGATTTTCATGATGTGACATTTAAGGTTTTTCTGTTTAGAAGATTATCGTGAATTATTTGGGTGGGCCCAATCTAACACCATGTTCCCCATGTTTGAAAGGCGGAGAACTTTTCCAAGGTAGGCCAAAATGACACAATAGAAGAGGAGAGATTCTAACCGTAAGACGGATTCCACCTGCAGTTGTTGGAGTCAAAGATGGAGGAAGGGGTTCACGGGAGGCCTCCCAACGCTAAGAATGCTTTTCAGCTGACAGCCAGAAAACCCTGGGTATCTCAGTCCCACCATTGCAAGGAACTGCCAACGCTTAAATAAACAGGAAATGGATCCTACCCTGGAGACTCTGTAGAGGAACACCGTCGTGCCAATATGACTTCACCGCAGTGAAATCGAGGCACACTTCTGATGCAGTAAGTTAAGATAAAGTTTTGTTACATAAACTAACCAATTGTATGATGGTTTGTTTTGGCAGAGAAATAGAAAACCTTCAAAACATGCAGTTCAAGGCACATCTCACTTTAAGAGGCTGGGGCTCGGAATGATGAGTCTTGACAGAAAACTGTGGTGGGAGAAGAGAGTAATGATGCTGAAGATGGGAGCCAAGTGTAGCTTCCACGAGCACGAATGCCAGCAGAGTCAACTCGGGAAGCAGAAATGCATTTGGAGCGATCATGATGGAGAATTTAGTTAGCGGACACAAAGGTTAAGGTTTTTTCAAACAATGCAGAGGTGTCCCTCCTAGACCTGCTTCCCAAGTGGAGTCTGAGCAATCTCTTTTGAGTGCAATTACCCATGACTAAAGCTGAGTCTCCATGGTCTGTGAGCATCTTCATCACAACACAAAACAAGTAACCAACTCAACCTCTTTTTAAAAATTCATTAAAAGAAGAACCTAAGCAATAAGCAAGGAAGAGTAAGGGAAAGTTTTCTTGCATTATTTATTTTGTTGTTTTTGAGATTATTCACAGCAAAACAGACAGTGATATGAATGATGTTGAATTGTGCAACCATTCACTTCTGAATTGTTGGCCACTATTAACATAAACTCATTGCTCACTAAGGTCAGCTCACTAGTCTTTGAACTTGGTATTAATGTGATCCAATGTAGCTAGTTCTTGAAAGTGCGTAATGCTCCAGGTAGAGTTAGTTCTTCAGGAGCTAAGCTTGGGTTCAGTGGTAGGAAGACTTCAGAGAAGATTTTTTTGGTTTAAGGTTTAAAGGTAGTCTCAAGGACATAGTTTTTTTTTGTTATAATAATTTAATTAGAGACTCATACAACTCTCCACAATCTGAACATACATCATTTGTGTCCAGAACATTAGTACATATGCTGCCATCATCATTCTCACATCACCTGCTTTCTACTTGAGCCCTTGGTGTCAGCTCCTCATTTTTCCTCCTCCCTCCCCACACCCCCCCTCCCCTGAACCCTTGGTAATTTATAAATTATGATTATTTTTATCATATCTTACACCATCCAACATCTCCCTCACCCACTTCTCTGCCGTCTGTCCCCGAGGTAGGAGGTTATATGTAGACCTTGTCATCTGTTCCCTCTTTCTCCCTCACCCTCGCTATACCCTCCTGATATCGCCACTCTCTCCACTGGTCCTGAGGGGTTCATCTGTCCTAGGTTCACTGTATTTCCAGTTCCTATCTGTGCCAGTGTACATCCTCGGTCCAGATGAATATGTAAGGTAGAATTGGGATCCTGATAGTGGGGGGTGGGGGGGGGGAAGCATTTAAGAACTAGAGGAAAATTATATATTTCATCTTGTTACACTGCACTCTGATTGGCTCATCTCCTCCCCGCAGCCCTTCTGCAAGGGGATGTCTAATTTCCCCTGGCTGGGCCCTGGGTCCCCACTCTGTACTCCCCCTCATTCAAAATGCTATGATTTTTTTTTTGTCTTTGATGCCTGATATAAGGTATAAGGCCATAGTTTTGAAGTTTAAAGGCAATGGTTTCAGGGGTTCATCCAGCCTCCAGAGCTCCAAGGAGTCTGGAGTTCTTGGGAGTTTGAAATTCCATTTTGCATTTTCCCCTTTTTTATTAGAATTTCTCTAGGAAATCCTTGATTGAAATATTTGGTAATGGTAGCTGGACACCAACTACCCGGTTCTTGTGGTCTTATGGCAAAGGCTGGAGTTGTTCACATGGGAGCAAGTAATCACACATGCCATGTCCTCTTCCTATTCCTGATTTTGTCTTCCTCTGATGCTATAGGTGAATAGATACCAATTGCTATGCCTTGAATGCCTTTTTGCAAACTTTTAAGACCCCAGACGCTATGCAACAAATTAGGGGGTAGAACTCAAACTCACTATCGTAGAGTCAATTCTGACTCGCAGTGACCCTATAGGGCAGGGTAGAACTGCCTCTGAGTTTCCAGCACTGTAATTCTCTACAGGACTAAAAGGCTCCATCATAATCCCTTGGAGCAGCTGGTGGTTTGGAACCACCAAACTGGCAGTTAGGAACCCAGCTTGTAACACCTATGCTACCAGGGCTCCTAAGAGGTAGAACAGAAGCACTAAACATATTATTAGATGAATTCACTGGGATGTCCAATGAAATCATAACCCTAAACCAAAAATTAAATCCTATCAGTTTGTTTGTTGTACACAAAGTACCTCAGTGGGTACTTTTCCTTTCATCACTGTAGTTGTATCCAACACACAACTTAGCTGAATTCAGCAGAGATTTTATATTAATGCTTATTGCAGCACTATTCACTATTCCAAAAAGTGGACACAACCTAAATACCATCAATAGATGAATGGCTAATACATACAATGCAACACTCTTCAATCAGTAGGAGAAATAAAATCATAATAAAAACTACGGTTTGGGCAGAGCTTGAAGACACCACCCTAAGTGAGACAAATAAGTCACAAAAATAAATAAATCACAAAATCAATTGCAAATGTTGTATAATTCCATTTATACCTAAAGACAAATGCATACAGATCCAAGTTTATGGATGATTACCAGGAACAGGAAGCAGTAGCCCTGGTGTCGTGATGTAGTAGGCACTGGGCTGCTAACCACAAGGTCAGCAGTTCAAAATCCCCAGCTGCTCTACAGGAGAAAGATGAGGCTTCCTGCCCTTGTAAAGATGACTGCCCCATAGAGGCTGCTCTAGCCTGTCCTATGGTTTCTAGGAGCTGGGGTGACTCTCTGGCCGTGAGTAAGAGGAAAAGGAGGGAGCAGGAAAGAGACTGGGTTAGTGATGATGGATTTATCAAATTGGTTAAAGGTACAGTAAATCCTCATTTAATGTAACCACTCTCTAGAAGTTATACACATGTTAAAGGTTAAATTGGCAGCGGTGTGATAGCGGTTGATTTTTATGTGCAGCCTATCCTATTAGCCTCAGCTAAAAATATATTATGCAGTCATCACAGAATTCAGCTTGTTTGTCTTTGGGGATTTGGGTATCTTTGCATAAATCATGCAAACTGTCTTCTCTGAGTTGCCATGCGTTTAGATCTTCTAAAAGGTTTCATTCCCATCATGTTGACTCACAATTTTTTTCAACCAATTATGTGTGAGTGTGCCTCTTCTTAATTCCCCAGTGACTGAATTGAATAGTCCAGCATAATGTACAGACAGAAAATGAAAATCTTATACCTATTAGGAGCAAGTTGATTATTCCGTAAACTCAGTCAGGGACAAGAGACTTTTGGATTCCCTGACGAGTGACCCAGTGCTCCAGATAGGGCACCCTGACATGTCCTGCGCTTCCACTGTTCAGAGAACCCTGATGCTAACCCTACAGTGGAGTATCTTGCCATCAACTGGCCAAGGTTTTGTTGATGCCTGTACCTTTAAATTGACTGGCATCTGTTTAAAAGTTCAGGTTATCAGGTGTAAAAATGATGATAAAGATAATTCTGGCCAATTCCTGCATCATATTAGACACTTAGAGATGACAATCCACTTGTGCCCCATAAACCTCTGAAAAAGAAGACATCTCTTGAAATTATGAAAGGAAACCTGTCAGCCCATTTCATTCATTTTTATTGGTCCCTTTTGTAGACGATTGGAGAAAGGCGGGCTTCCCACCTTCGTAAAGAGTGAAACTTATAGGGGCAGTTTTCACCCTGTCCAAACGGTGGCTATTAGTTGACGTCATTGACTCGATGGCAATGAGTTTGTGATTTTGGTTTTTATGGAGACCGTGACTTGTGTGTTATTTAACACTCCGACTTCCTTATGAACAAAAGGATCCACAGTTAACAAATTGAAAACTTCTCAGCATATCAAACAAGTGGCCTGTGACAGAAGTGACCACAAAGAAACAGCATTTGGATGTTTCAATTGAGAGTGGAAAAGAGGAAAATGGGTTGGATTCAGAGATGTTTGAAACTCAAACTCAGTCCAAACCTGCTCTGCAGATAGCTCTGTGGTTTAGGAATGCCATCCACGATCACATGACCAGGCTAGAGGCTAGACTTTGAGATTGCTGTTAAGAAAAACAGATAGGTTTAAGCTTTCCACAATCTTTCTCCCTTTCCTGCTCTGCTGGGGTCATCAAAGAAAGAATTCTAATTCACTGCCATCAAGCGGATTCTGACGCACACGGGTCCTAGAGGACAGGGTAGAACTGGCCCTGTGTGCTTCTGAGACTCACTTTTTATTGGAATAAAAAGTCTTATCTTTCCCCACTGGAGAGAGTGGTGGTTTCAAAATACTGACCTTACGGTTAGCAGCCCAATGTGTCACCACTATGCCACAAGGGCATAAGATATAGGAAGAGAAATAAAGAGGAATTTTCAAGGCAGTTGGCCCTTAATAGTCAAATAAGCATCACTAGGTAAGAGCATCAGATCTCAGTGAGGGACCCCCACACCAAACTAGGTTCTAGTCTCTCCTCTGAAGGCAGAAGATAAAAATGATTGCAAAAGAACAACAACAACAACAAAAGATGCAACAAGTCTATCTACTAGTTTCCTAAGACCATTAAGGTACTAGTATAAAAATCTCTATAATGTTTACAACCTGTTGATATTTCCATTTAATGTTTCTCTCAGAATAAAATACAGACTTCCAAAATCCTCTAAAGGTATTCAAGCGATCTTGTCTAAAAAGAGTCTTTCTTATTTTAACCTTTGTTTTATACAAAACCCTAGGTAGTACAATTGGTTCATTTTGGCGGATTGCTTATCAGTAGATTGACTGTGTGAGTCTGCCAACAGGTTATTTGAGAATAGGCTGTCAAATCTACTTCAGGGCAAAAAAAAAAAAAAGGAAAAGAAAACAATCAAACATTTAGACCTCTATAAATGCCCATTTGCCTCCTAGTTCTTTCCTTTTGCTTGCCTCTTGTCCCACTGTCATGTTCAGCCTTCATTCGGGTTTCAGTAATTCCTCTCGACTCCATTGCCCTTGATCAAGCACTACATATGCAAATATATTTATATATAATGATAGGGAAATAGATCTATGCACATATATTTATATGTTAAGTATTAAGGTAGCAGACAGACATTGGGCCTCTACTCAAGTACTCCCTCAATGCAAGAACACCTAGGTCTAATAACCTAGCATTCCATGATGATTCTTCCATACACGATTGCTGAACACAAAGCAAGTGCATAAACAAATGTGGTGAAGAAAGTTGATGGTGCCCACCCATCAAAATATATAGCATCTGGGAACTTAAAGGCTTGAAGATAAATAAGCAGCCATCTAGCTGAGAAGAATCAAAGTCCACATGGGAGAAGCACACCAGCCTTTGTGATTATGAGGCATCGATGGCATCAGGTATCAGGCATCAAAGACCCAGAACAAAAAATCATATCATTGTGAATGAGGGGGAGTGGTGACCCAAAGCTCATCTGTGGACAATTGGACATCCCCTTATAGAAAGGTCACAAGGAAGAGATGAGCCACTCAGGATGCAGTATAGCACCATTGAAACATACAAGTTCCCTTTAGTTCTTTAATGCTTCCCCACCCCCCACTATCATGACCCCAATTCTACCTTATAAATCTGGCCAGCCCAGAGCATGTACACGGGTACAGATAAGAGCTGGAAACACAGAGAATCCAGGGCAGATAAACCCCTCAGGACCAATGATGAAAGTTGCAATACTAGGATGGGGAAGGTGGGAGGTGAAAGGGGGAACCAATGACAATGATCTACATATAACCCTTTCCCTGGGGGATGGACAACAGAAAAGTGGTTGAAGGGAGACATCATCGGTCAGTGTAAGACATGAAAAAAATAATCATAATTTCTAAATTATCAAGGATTCATGAGGGAGGGAGTGGGGATGGGGGAAACGAGGAGCTCAAGTAGAAAGAAAATGTTTTGGAAATGATGATGGCAACATAAGTACAAATGTGTTTGACACAATGGATGGATGGATGTATAGATAGATTGTGATAAGAGCAGTACAAGCCCCCAATAAAATGATGGAAGGAAGGAAGGAAGGAAAGAAGGAAGAAAAAAAGGAAGGAAGAAAGAAAGAAAGAATCATTCATTGGATTGCCATGAGTTGGAATCAAAGAATAGCAACATTTTTTTTAATCAAACAAAAGCTGAACGTAATTGGGATGGCTTATATAATGCATTTCGCATCATCTTCCCTCCTACACCCACCCCGAGATTGATGCTCAGCAGAACATACCTTCCCTCAGAACTCTTCCCCAAATAGCACTTGGTCTTCTCCCTGTCCTCACATCCTAGAGTAAAATTACATGTCTGCATGAGCAGTTGGTTAAATGCATTGTTCTCTCTGTACGTTAGGCTATCTGGGTTACTTTGAGAGTTTTCCTAGCTTCTTAATGAAGAGTAGCTGAAGAGTTCATGCAATTTCTCAATGGAGGCTTGAAAATTCCACAAATAGTATAGTATTCATACTTATTAGTATTGATTCTATAAGTAGCAAGCAGGATTTAGTCAGACACTACCAGAGTCAACTACAGCCTCATTCTCCCTGTGTTGGGATCAGGCAAAGAAGAGTAGCAGAGACAGACTCTCTGCGTTCCCAGCTTGTTGGATAGTGTGTTAGGAAATAAGATGAGTGAAAAGCTATTCTTAGATGGTGAGAGAGCCTAAGTAGTCTGGCTCTCGTCCCTTCCCCACTGCAGTCTACCTTACCTCACCTATACAACTACCCACCAGCATCCAAAATGTCACTCAGATTCTTCTCTACTTTGCTTACTATCTAATGATTCTTATAAGCCAAGAAACTACATTAATCTTCTATTTGGCTTCTCCTAGCTACAATTTACATCCTGTGATATGCAGGTGGCACAAACTTGGTCGCTGGAAGCTAAAGTAACTTGAAGCACAGCCAAGAATCTCACAGAACTATGTTCCAAATGAGAAAGGGCTGGCAGACAGTGAGCAAGGGAGAGAAAGTCTGCTAAGACTGAAAGATGCAAGCAAGTCCAGAGTCCCAAATGGGCAGAGGCAAGTGATCAGCAGGTTAGAGTCTGCAAGGGTAGCACCTTGAACCCTGTGGAGAATGCCAGGTCCCAAAGCAGATGTGACTTGCTGAAGACTTCACATTTCTTTCCTATCCAGGAACAAGCAGTCCTAGAAATTCAGGTGCTATCACAACCAGTAAAACAAAGGCTTTCATGTGGATGTGCATATGAGAACATAGAAACATCACATGGCATGCTGACAAACAAGAATCCTGGGCTTCTTCCCTTTGCCAGAAGATCAGTGGCTATCTCAACTTCTGTTTCATGGTATGCTTTCTTCTTTTCTTTAACCTCAAAGTTATTCACCTTCGTGCTCCATGAGCTGTGAGCAATTCAGTCCAGGGCCATCTCTCTCACCTTCTTCCCTCAGTGACAAGGCCCATTTCCTCCGCATCCAACAGTCAAAGCCTACCTGTGTCATGTTTGCTAAGCTGATAAAAATCATTTCCATGTTAATTTCCCTGATTAAATTCCCTTAAATATTTTTTTCTCATGTGTTGCATATAATTTTTACAGAAGAGACCTTTTTCTTAAAACAAGGGGATGAAGTAAGAGAAAAATTAATAACTCTTGGATATACACGGGATTTGAAGTTAAGTGCTAGGAGTTTCATTCACAGATCCTTTTGTTTAAAAAAATGACCACTTAATGTGTCACTCAGGCAGCCCCACCTTAGAAAACAGATATTTGGGAAAAGTCTAACATCAGAGCACTAGCTCTAGGAGAAGGCGCTCTCTCTCTCTCTATCTCTCTCTCTCTCTGTTGACTGCAGGGGAATCTCCTTCTCACTTTCAGCTTCTGTATCTCCGGAGTCTCTTTGTCCCTCCATGTGCCATCTATCATGCCTATTTGTATGTTTCTGTGTATTCTCTGTTCTTATAACTCAGAAATAATTAGTTTTAGGATATACACTACACTAATACAGCCTAGTTAATGTAACCCAAACACCCTATTTTCCCATGTTATTCTCATGTCCTTGGGTTTAGGAGTTATAATCCCACACAAATTGGGGGTTGGGGTTGGGGGGCTGGACACAATTCACTTTGTAAGGCTGACCATCCCTATGTGATGTGAGATGCCCATATGCAGCTGAATGGAATAATTGTTTTCATTCTTTCTCATTGTCTCAAGGACCAACTGTGTTAGTCCGGGTAGACCAGAGAAACAAATTCATAGACATGCTCATATGTGTATAAGAAAGAGCTTTATATAAAGAGTAATTGAACATTGAAAACATCCTAGCCCAGTCAAGATCAAGCCCAACATATTAGCCCATATGTCCGATACCAATCTATAAATTCCTCTTCAGACTCATACAACACATGCAATGGAAGATCACAGGCCAGTGGGTGGAAAGTCTTAGGGATCCAGAGGCAGTAGAAGCATCTCAGCTCTGGGATGGGGCCCCACATGGATCTTTCAGTTCCAGGCTCTGGCTGCATCAGTGTAGCTCCATCAGGCTCGTCATCAGTAATGTCTCGCCAGGAGTGTGTGTCCCACGTCCAGTGAGCTATTTATCTCCAAATGAGGTCATCAAGCTGCAAGATGATTGACAGGCCAAACTCCACCCCTTGACTCTTAAGTCTCAAATTGACAACAGATTATGTCACTGCCACACCAACCAGCCCAGAAATAGCAAAAGTAACGCTAAAGGCAGCTCATACATAACATCTCAAAGCACTTTGGTCCTTGTCAGAGTCCATTTTGCCCTCATAAAAATCTTCTTGGTTCATAACCTCCCTCACGCATAGCCCTGACCTGATCAAGCTTGTGCCCACTTTCTTATGCTATTTTTTTCTCTTCCCCACCTCCTCTGTTTTTGACCTCTTCCTAGGCACCTCCTCCCAAATTCATAAAACCCCCACTACTTACCTACTTGGCACTTCATTTGATCTCTAGGAACTTTATGTAATTGCTAGAGCTTCATGTGATTTGTCATGTATTTCTCAACACAAATCAAGTTACCAATAGTAGGATGGGTGTGGGGATGGGTCAGGGCAGGTCTTCCAGATCTCAGACTATAGATACCTGTTAAATCATATATCCATATATTTACCTCTGTATGTCTGCAATATATCTCACCATTCTATTTTTTATTCCTGGAACACTTCTCTTTTTCTAGTCTCTCTAGACAGCTCTTTGCTCTAATTTCCCCTGTCCTACTTCCCCTTTTTCTATGAAGGATCCTCTGGAGTGATGTTCCTTTAAAGAGGATCATAAGAATCCTTACTAAGTCCTTAGCAATATTTCTTGAAAGATGAATTTATGTTACATTCGTTGTGTGTGAGAGATGAAGTTGAAGAGGCAACTGAGCCTCGGCATGGTCGGGAGATTCCCTGGGCTTCTCTATAGAGGACAAGAACTTCCACTCTTGAGGAGACTGGCTCCCACTTTGAGTCCATGCTCATGATCTTCTTTGGTACTTGTGCCGTAGAAATGTCTCAGATCTTCACTCGGAGTCTCAAAGACTTCTATCAACTAATACGTGGGGGATCCCTCCTGGTCGGGTCTGAGATCCCAGGTTTACAGTTCACTCTACCTGGTGTGTTTTTGTTTCCTGGTGTTTCTGTCAGAACAATACCACAAGAAGTTGTCTTTTAGAAAGCAGACTTTCATTTTGATAATTTTAGAAGATTAAAACCTAGATTACATCAATTTCTTTTTTGTAGTCTTGAACCATCTTTGTTTCTTTAGCATTCTTTGGCTCATAAGGATCCTCACACAGTGTCTGCATTTTCTCATCCCCAGTCTCCATGAATGTGTGTGGTGAAGTGAAATTTGTTAAGATAGCTTTCCTATCCCGGTCTCTGTAACTCCCACCAAATGACTGGGCGGAGCAATTTAAATTGATTGTGTGAAACATTCCTAGAGGTGATTAGTGACCTTGACTTTTCATTCCACCAAGTATGAGAAGAAGAGAGAGAGAAAATTCCAAAGACCATCAAGGAAGAATAGTCATCAGTGGAGCCTATTTCAATCCCTACCAGATTTGGTGGAGGCAGCAGAGACCAGAGGTTTAGACATGCAGACCATGAGGCAGTGTCAGGACTGTGGGACAGAACAGCCGGTGAGCTTCCTGATCCACAGAGGCAGAGCTTAAGGTAGCACATGACCAGAGAGAGAGACTTGGCTCTTGGCTGAGGAGAGGCCTTACTGTGGCCCAATGAATGTATCCTTAGGATTCTGATGCTCTCATGGGGTGACCTGTTAATTTCCCAAATAAACCCTCCTAAGTTTTGAGTGCCATGAGTTTTGTATGGACATTGCAACAAATTATTGAACCCAATAGAAAGGTATCATGGGAATAGCAGTTGGTGTAAGAATGGGGTGAGAAAGAGTGGTGGATGGAGGCTGACCTCTGCCTTATGGCAATCATCCTTGTCCCATCAGTTGGAACTCTAAAGAGCAAAACTGGAGATTTTCCTAAGGATTTTGTTTCTAAACTATAAATGTCCATAATGCTAGTATTTTTCTCTCCCTCTGCTCCTATCTGATCTTGGAACACAAAATAACACTTGATCTACAGATTTAAGGCTTGCCTGACCCAAAGAAATGTTAAGTAAATCCTTAAAGTAAATCTCCCTCTCTCTAGAGAACCCTGACCAAGATTCAAAGACAGCCACTTACCACTGGTCACAGGGCCAGATATTCATAGATTGCTACAGAATAAGATTCTAAAGTGACTAGTTGTGTGTATTCATAACTCTGCTTTAAAAAGGAAAGCAAAAATAACACAGCCTATGCAATGGTTCCATGTTTTCTACTACTCCATGTCTCATTTCTTTCAGAGCGCTCCTCAACCTGGAGTTGCCTAGCCTTTAAGACTGTGTGCCACTCTCTCAGGAAAGCCTTGTCAGTACGAAAGAGGAACATGCTTGTGTGTCTGTGCTTATATAACGTTACTAATATAATGTCAATCATGGGATCATTGTCTAGGTTTCCTTTGCTTAGACAAATCATACTAATTGTCAACTCATTCAAAGAAAATGTCTTTGATCACTATACTCACACTAGTCAGCTAGTAATTTTAATCCTTAGTGCACCCAACTCAGACTACATCCATTGTCTTTAATTATATTATAATGTAATGGTAGTCATATCCTAAGTGCATTAGCTTTTTCCCTGAAATCAGAATGGGCACTGAGCCATATGACTCATTCCGCTTTTACATTTCCAAGTGCTCACCCGTATTTATCAGCATTCTGTAGCAAATTATTGTCTCACCCAGATTGTCTGGGTTAAGAGGATGGATCCCTCAAGTACTCCTCCAGAATCAATATGTTTTGTATTGGCCTATTATGGATTAAAATACCCCTCCCCCATGTGTATTGAAATCATGGCCCTGATACCACCTGTAAGCTTGATCCATTTGGGGCAACAGTTTGCTTTGCTTTGTAAAGTAGGTGGACCTGTTGGATGGGTTCTAACTCTAATTACTTCTTAGCTGTAAAAAAGAACAGAACAGAAGAGAGACACATTGCAAAAAGAACGTAGGTGCCACATCCAACATCTTCTGGCTACACAAAGGAGGAAAATCTATCTCTACAATGGATTGCAAACAAGTAGCCTCCAGGCAAAATACAGTCCCACAGATATTTTATGTGGCCCAAATTGCAGATTAAAACTTTGAAGAACATTTAAACATTGTGAGGTCTCTGATGAAAATCTAGGTTGTAGCTTTATCTAAAAACAAATGTGGACTAAATAAAATCCAAAACCAAACCAAACTCCCTGCCATCAAGTCAATTCTGACTCATAGTGGCCACCAGAGCTCCTAACCTGGATGAGACTCCTTACAATTACCCCTGTGCATGCAAACAATGTGCTGTGATGGGGGGGCGGGGGGTGTTGCCCTCTTTGTCTAAGACATAACTGCTGAGGGTTGACAGTCTTCCTCTAGGCATTCCTATTTATCAGAATAGGTACTTAAACCTTGGTTGCAAATGCCCTAACATTTCAGAGGCTTGATGTTATAAACAACATAATAACAAATAACATCAAGCCTCTGAAATGTCAGGATATTTGTGACCAAGGTTTATGTGCCTATTCTGATTAGTAGGAATGCTTAGTGTTTCTCCACCTTCCTAATGCTGCAACCTTTTAATACAGTTCATGTTGTGGTGACACCGCAACCATACAATTATTTTAGTTGCTACTTCATAAGCATAATTTTGCTACTTTTATGAACTGGGCAAACCCTATGAAAGGGTCGGGGGTCGCGACCCACAGGTTGAGAACCACTGGCTTAGAAGACTGTGTGGCTTGGTGGCATAGTGGTTATGTGTGTTGGGTTGCTAATTGCAAGTTCAGCAATTCAAAATCACCAGCCACAGATTAGGAAAAAGATGAGGCTTTCTACTTCCATAAAGGGTGACACTCTGGGAAACCCATGGGGCTGTTCTTCCTCCCCTTCCAGAGGAGTAGCTGTGAGTCAGAACTGACTCAATGGCGTGAGTGAATGAATGAATGATTGTTATAAAAACCTATGGCACACTCAGGTAAAATCGAGTGTGGGACAGAAACTTTCCTTTAGCTTCTAGATACACCATTTAGAACATGTGGCTTCCAAAACCCTGAGGGGTAAAGAGAATGGAGGAGGGATCCACCTAGGCATTTACATCGACACCTACCACTTCTGCTCCCTGTCCATTGGCCAGATACGCGGCTTCAATATATCTGTAAGAGAATCTAGGAAATGTAGATGGACATACTTAAAAGGGGGTTATCAGTCATAGATGAAACATGTATAAAAGATAAAAATCATTTTAAATGTATAGTAGGAGTCACTGGTAGGGTAGTCCTTCAAAGTATCCATTTGGAAGTTAGAAATAAGAAATGACCCTCAGGAGTGAAGCCGAGATAGAGGGAGAGATTTGAGGATGATTAACTTAAAGGGAAAGAATCTCTCATAGTCCAATGGTGCACAGTCAGACAGCTAATTAAAAGGTTAGTGGTTTGAATCCACCGGTGCCCTGGGAGAATAGACTCACTGCTCTGGCAAAGATTTGAGCTAGGGCATCCTATTCACAATGCCTTTCAGTGTAATTTGCCTTGACACTTTTGTAAAATGTCTATGCTTGTCCTGATGGGCCGGATATGATCAATAAAACACAAAATACTGTCAGAAAACAAGACGAATGGAGAAGTAGAGACTGAGGAGTGTCACTCAAAATGAATGGAAGAACAATCAGGGTGCCCTCAAGGTCTTTGGGCACCAAATGAAGCTAGTGAGTCATGAATGTGGCATGGGGTTCAGTGTACATCTGGCTAAAACGATAGTACACAATTTTCCATTCTCAGTCAGAAGACAAGTAAACACTGATCTTGCTGGTCGGTACGTGTGTGTGTGTGTGTGTGTGTGTGTGTGAGAGTATCTGCATTTGAGACCCACAATGCTCTCATTAGTGGTCTCAGACCAGGAGAAAGACCAGGCATTGCACCCCTGCAGAAAGGTATAGCCTCAGAAACTCACACGGGCAGTTCCACGCTGTCCTACAGGGTGCAATGAGTCGGCGGCAACTGGACGGCTATGCGTTTGGTTTGATTGGCTTGATTTAGTATTCCTCCGCAGTGAAAGAGTGGGACAAGGCAGGACACTGTGGATCTGAACAATTTGCTTAGGGTTAGCATGTGGGTTTATCCAGCCTCCTCTAAAGAAACAATCTACCTCGACTGCTCTGTAGCGAGTCTTAGCTTCAGCCTGGGGAGGCAGGAAGAAAATCTTATCCCGCTCCCACCCTCTTCACAGTTACCCTCATGTAGAAATGAGAAGGATTCTTCCTCTTTGGAAGCTCAAACGTCAATTTGAAAAGTATAAGAACGCTCTCCTACCAACTAGAGTTGCAGGAAACCTGAGCTTCTTTGAAGTAAGCACTCCTCTGTGGCTAATTATCTTAGCGCTCTGTACGCACAGAGACAGCTTCACCTTCAGTGCTTTACCCACAGTCCGTTTTTGTAGATTATGTAACACGAAGGGAGGGGAGTCAGCCAGCTTTTCAAGATCAGAGACAGAGCAAGGGGTTATATGCATGGCTCCCTGCCTTTCAGGCACAGGGTTCCCACTGCACAGCCCCACTAACTTTGTTTCCATTCGCCGGCTGCTCTCCTAACTCCGATTTACCTACCACCTTTTGCAACAGGTCACAGTCCAGTGGGGGGTATTTGTCAGATATTCTGGAAATTTATTAAAGCAGCAGTTTGGGTTAAATTTATTATTATTATTATTATTATTAAAGTTACAGGTTCGGTTAAATATACTATATGATGTAACTCCTGTGTATGCCCTAAGATGGCTGTAGTCCTGCTGGGCTACTATAGAAGCCTTTGGTACTGTCTTGACCTGGTCTATCTTAAGAATGTGCTGAGCCTATGGCCGAACTCCTGAGCACACCCAAGATATCAGTGGGAACAGAGGGCCATGGATCCCCACACATCCTAGAATGCAAGTATGCAGAATGTGCACCTCGGACGGGAGCAGGCGGGGCAGGGGCGTGGTGGTTTGTGGGCATTTCTCTCTCTCACTCTAGTCTCCTGTCCCTGGACTGCCCTGGACGCAAGTCCCCATAAAGCCACATCACAAAGTATGGCCGAGGTGACTTCTTTAGTCTCTAGGCCCTTAGATCAATTGGAGATTTTTTCCAAAGCTGGCTGTGTGGTACTAATTTTTGGATGAAACTTCTTTAAACCAATCTGCTAATCAAACAGTCTCAATAATAGTCTAAGAGGTAAAGTTCTTATCTGTCTGAAATTATTAAACCGGTTATCAGTTAACTCAGCCCAATCAATTAAAACGACGACTTGACTGAGGGCTTATTAGCTAGTGATGTCTTTTCTTCATATATAATAAGGTGGCAATACATTTAAAATGGAATTTATGCAATGGTACACAGTCCTTCAGATAATTAATTCCCATCGAATACCTATAAGGCTCAAATGTTTGTTTTTTTTTTATTTTCACACTGAACACCTTGTATTTTATGGGCTTTTTGTAAATCCCAAAACAGAAAAAAGAATACAAAAAGTTATTCATCATTGATATAATTATGCAACCTTAAAATGTATTTCTGCCTCTTCTTCTCTGTTCCTTTTTGTACTTCCACTTGATCAGGGAAAAAGGCTTCCCCAACCTATGGGGGCAGAAGCAAATTGACCGTGTTGTCGGAGATTCAAGGTCGTACAGAATGGTGCTAAGGCTGACCTTTGAGCTGCTCAGGGTTTTCTGGGCAAAGCTGGCACAGCGTGGGGTTTGACTGAGGCAGTGTGTGCTTGCGGCTTGTACTCCTCCTCATTTTCAGTTAACTGGAATTCCCTGACAGCTTGACCGACATGCCTCAAGATGCTTCATCCTGAGACAGGCCTTCCCCTTATTAATGAAGGGACAGTTCCTTATCCTCGGAGGTGAGTCCTGAGCGCACCTTGTAAAGATCCCATTGAGAAGGAAGGGCCTTCTGGTGGGGATGGACAGCCCTTCTCAGGGATTGAGACGCTGTGAAAAGGCTGCAGCCATGGAGAAGAGGAAGGTTCCCCATTGTAACAGGATGCTGAGGGCTCAGGAGCTGTGGAATCAGCGTTGGTAGACACAGGGGATGCCACCTTTGTGCAGCATCCTCCGCAGACTGCCCTCCAGATTCAGGTCCTGGTTTGGATAAAAGCTCAGTGGTGGCGTCCACCTATCAAAAGCGTGCTCAGAAACTTCCCACTACTTGTTTGTGATGAATCATAGGCACTAACCTGGTCACGGGGATGTAAAGTTGTTAACAGGAACAGGAACAGGAGGTCCCCAACAACTGTGCTAAGTAATGTGAGCTTCCCAAACCTCTCTCAGATATTGGCTGAAGGTTGGACGCAGTCCTTGTAAATGGCCAGGAAAGCATCTGGCTCCAATCAGAGTGAGGAACATTCACAATGGCCAGGCTCAGACATCTGGAGGCATATAGCTAGAGCGAAGGTCCTGTCCTTGGGTGTTGGGGACCAGCCTCCACAACCAAATGGGTCCCAGGGGGTGGTTGTGTCATTGAGGGGTAAATTAAAAAATATCAAACAAGATAAAGCATGGAAGGGCTCACCTCTTTCATGTTGACTGGAACCAGAGTGAGGGAGTAATTAGAGGGAAGAAATTAAGAGACAGACAAAAGTTTTGGGGTGCTGACCTCCGTCATGACTTCAAGGACCAAGTCAGAGCATAGAAAGTAATTTATTCTCTCACGGCTAATAAAATCTCAGCATGCAAGCCCCAGTAAGGACATGCATAACGGGAAAGGGATGTCTTAGGGGCATACACGTAATATGAAGGGGAGGAGCTAGGGGTGTACACGCAATAGGAAAGGGAGGCACTAGACGCAGACATGTGACAGGAAGGTACATACACAATGTAACAAGATGGGTGGGCCCTAGAGTCAAGATGGCAGCCTAACCTTGGTCGTCTCTGGATTGGCTTAAACTTAGATGGCTTTGAGCTCTTCTCCAGGGCAATAATCTATGATCCTTATCAGAAAGGTGTGGGTCCTATTTAAGGCCTGCTTACTTTGGATGGTAGACAACCTTCAGGCAGATAGCCCTTAAGCGGTTGACCTTGAAGCCTATAGTAAGCAACCACACGTTTGAAAACAGCACCTTAAACTTGGCATGATTGGAGTCAATAAGTTTTACTTAGGAGAATGTGAGTGGGATGCATCTTCATCCCAGGAACAGGAAGGTTCCCTCCAGGGAGCCCAGGCCTCCCAAACTCCTTAACGTGAGAATGCTGAGAGTCTGTCCCCATGCACTCTCTTCCCAGTTCTGTTTCTCACACTTGGGGCACTGAGGTAAAGCCCAGGTGGTTGTAGTTGGTGAGGGAGAGCTTCATCATGGTTATAGGGAAAGCTGGAGAGGCCATCTTGGTGTTCCTATCTTTCTCTAGTCTAAGCCTTGCATCACAGCGCCATTTTATCTGAAGCTATTGTCCTGGGCATCCAAGCGCCTGCCCTGGCAGGAATCAGGCAGGAGGCCTCCCGTCCGCACCCCTGCGCCTCAAATGTAATGTGGACTAGGCCCCTGGAGGTGGCTAACAGCTCTGTGCTCGCTCTCTGGGTCATCCAGAAGATTCAGGGGGGTGGAGATGGTGTGCTGGGAAAGGTCTTGCCAGGCATAGTGGATTCTGTGCCTCCCCCGACCCTGCTAGTGCTCCTGTGTGAGGAAGCAGCCCCTCAGGAGCATGGTGTGGAGAGCCTAGCAGCTGCTAGAAGCCCAAGTGCTACTGCCGGACCAGGACAGGGGCCTCAGACAGGCCTGGGCCTTCCCTGACTCGGAGATCCTGGTTCTGGATGAGGACTGTGGGGGTCAAGACTGGGACGCAGTTCCCCTGCTATGAAGTAGACCACCCTCGGAGGAGCTGTGCTCCTGGTAAGCACTCTCCCCAGCTCTCTCCCGCCTAGCATAGGTTCAT
The DNA here is from genome assembly GCF_000313985.2 of Echinops telfairi. Lineage (NCBI taxonomy): Eukaryota > Metazoa > Chordata > Mammalia > Afrosoricida > Tenrecidae > Echinops > Echinops telfairi. Next base: position 40,133,526 of record NW_022111368.1, read on the forward strand.
CAGCCCTGTTGCCCACAGTGCCTGAGTCACAAGAATTCCCTTTTTCTGTTTGTTTGTTTGTTTGTTTACCTGGGTCAGTCTACATTGGGTATAGCGGGGGTGGGGTGGGGTGGGGGGGAGATTCCCCTTTGACAGTGGAAAAATCAGAAGCTCAGAAGCCAGGGGCAGAGTTCCCAATATGCCAGGCAAACAAGGGCTTACTTGTGCTTACATTTTTGTGCCTACAAGTTCACTACAGTTTAGTTGAGCTTACCTTGCTTGCTGAGGACTTCCTGCCTGTCAAGATCTGCGCATTTGAAAGAGAGGCTTTGGCTCTTTGGAAAGTGGTGTCCAGGGGGGAGAGACCCCTGCAAGGCAAACCTAGAAGCAGACTCTTTGATGGGGGGTGGGGGAAGGTGAAATCGTTCACTACAGATTGATAAGTAAGCACAAGGAAGCCTATGCTTACCTTGCTTAATAAGTAATAGGACACTGCTCAGAAGGGTTATAGCTGCATGGTCAATGTGTTAAGGATTAGTTATCTTTTCCTTCCATTGCTTTATGTCTCTCTGGGTTCCATACTAATTTTCCTTTTCTTTGTCTTACATGTCCTAAGCTTGTGTGCTCAGCATACAGAATAGCCCATTTGCTGGGAAAGTGATGCATGTAGATTGCTCTGTTTAAATAGTGTAAATAACAGCACTTCCTTAACCCTTTCCCAAATGTTAAAACCTGAAAACTTCGGTGAAGTTTAGTGTTTGTGTTTTGTTTTGTTTTCTTTAAGGACGGACTTTCCTATCTCTCATTGTTGTTGACAATATGCAGGTTTTAAAAAATAAATGGAAATGCTTGAACTCCTTTGTATTTCTGATTAAATCTATTTCATATGAAAGGCAATTGGTTTGTATAATATTTAGAAAATGTGCATATACAGAAAGAGGCAATATGCGGCCAAGTCCCAGTTTAATAAATTATCCAGATTACCAATTCCAAGCCATTTTTCATATCTTCTCTACTTTAAATAATATTCTAAATCATTTCTATGAGTTTTTGAGGGACTTACAGATGAGACATAATTCTGACTGACTTTCTTTCAGTTGTGGAGTAGATTGTTCATGTCAACTGTTGAGACAAACGGAACAATAGATGACTATCTCCATCTAGAGCCTGTTTAAGAACAGTGTAATTGCACCAAAGAAGTTGTTTTGTATTCTAATGGTCGGCTGCGTGCACTAGCTCATCGACATCTGAGGAGAAAGTGCCAGCAACGTGACAAGACTAAGCTCAGTTCGCAGCGGACACTGAATAGCGGAGTCTATATTCCCCGGGAGGCTGTTTAGTTTCTACTCGTGTCCTGACATTGCTAGACAAAATTTAATTCAATGTTTTATAGCTCAGATGACCTGCATGGAGCTGTAACTTCTCTCTGGGCATGAGACCATCCTTGTATAAGCAGCAAATGCATAATTTGGAGTCGGTGTAGTAAATTCTCTCGTAAAAATGACCCAAGGATGCATTGGCAATAAAGAAGTAGAACTTAAACCAGTCTTGGCACTTCAAAAAGAGCCTCTTGAATGAGTAGCTATTTGAATTCAATCATAAAATCATTTAATTGAGTTATCATTATTTTGTACATGTGCACAAACCTTTTATTTTGATTCTAGATCTTGAGCCCCCCACCTCAACCCCACTCCCTCCACCACCACACACACATACATGTTCCACCCACCTCCTTCTGGATCTGCCTTTATCACTGATTGATTCTCTACCTTATTTTCCCCAAGCCTTACTTTGTCCTTTTCTCTGAGCCTCTTCCCCTAAGCCACGACCAGTGCCTTTTTATTTAATTAACTTGTCAATCTTTTGGTATTATTTGTCATCCTTCAAGGAAATTTCTCTTGCCTTGCTTCTGATAGGACAAAACTTGTAGCAGATGCTTTTGAGGCCCCATCTATATCTCTTAAACTGTTAGCAGTTCTGTGCATGACAGCACAGATGTATGATGACTAGAACCAGGCACATCTATGTTTCAGGGTTCTCATTGACCACTGGAGCTTATTCTTACTGTAAACATGACAGTCCAGAAGGGCCCAGGAGCTAACAACCCCAAGGACAATCACCAACCAGTGACTAATGGCAGCTTCTTTACCTCTCAGGCAAGACAGCTCCGGGACACATGTCTACATTGCCTTTCAGAATTTCCCAGTGGTCCATGAATGTAACTGATTGACAGCACCACCTTTATGGACTTTCCATTCTGGTTGTCATCCCAGGGACTGTTCACCAAATAACCTCTTGGATTCAAACTCAGTCTAACGCTTAATAATCCAAATGAAAATTTACATTTTCTTAAGTCTATACTTTCCTACATTTTATATTCAATTTTTTTTTTCTACTCAATGAGTTTTCTTCTTTGAACTCTTTAAATATTGGAGTTACTCAAGAGTCCACTCTCCGGTAAGCTCATCAATCTGTCTCTTTCCACCTGCCATCTAGAAGTTCATGATGCTCAAGTCAGTTGTTCTAGCTCTGGTATCAAGTCCTTGGGCATTTCCCTCCCAGGCCAAGCTGTGAACCCATGGAGGATTGCTCGATCTTTTTCATCTCTTTATTTCTAGACTCTACAATAGAATTGAATAAGCCATAAATACTGAGTAGAAAACACTTGAATTGATTAAAGATTGAATAAGGGGACCAACTCCAAACTCCACACTCATTATTAACATTGAATTGAATCTGAAATACAGGATAATACCAACGATTTTTAGAATCACTGTATGTCTGCATAATAGTTTGGGAACTGGTTTTGGAAGTACGATAGGCTAAATAGCCCAAAGACTGACTGGATCCCCATGTTCCACCAAATTCAACAATTTGAGTACTACGTACTAAAAACAAAGACAGTATAAACTATCTATGGCTTCCTCCCTCTTTTCAGTTAGCCAGCTCTTCAAAAATGATCTTGTTCAACTAAGGCCAATTGGTCTGGCGGTTAAGAGCTCTGTCAGCCAATAGGAACAATACTTCTACTCTTTTAAATAAAGGTACCACAAGCTTAGTCCATTTCATTGAGCAAATGGGAGGCTGCCAGATATTGAACCAGGTTCAACTGCTAATGTTCAAATAGCTATTTTCTTAGGGCTGATAAAGTAATTCATGTATAAGAACCAAAGTTGTGAAAAATAAATTACATGTGTTTTTGCTAAAATATCTGTAAAAAAAATCATCCTCTACAATGGCAGAATGGTAGCTTTTATTGCAATTTACGTCAACTTTCTTATTTCATAGAAAACTATTTTATTTCATAGCTAAGGTCCAGAGACATGAATGAACTTTGTTATATGCAGCACCGGTGCCGAACCAAAGATAAAAATGCTCATCTCTTAATTCATATCTCAACTGTTTCCAACCAATTTGTATATTGCTCCAAAGCTGTATTGTCAAAGAAATACTATAAGGACTTTCAGTCCTTGAATTTACAGGACAAAATTGGTTGGCATTAAAGAAATGCAGAGCTAAAAGCAACCTTAGAGATCTATCTACTGTAACTCTTTCCAAGATAACTATATGAACCATATACCACCTAGAGAGTGAATATATTTATCATTTTTTAAAAGTAAAAAATGAAATAGAATATAGAAGGATCAATGTCTTAGGCATTAGTGAGTTGAAATGGATTGGTATTGACCATAATGAATCAGAAAATCATATGATTTACTACCCTGGGAAAAACATAATCAAGAGAAATGGCATGGCATTCGTTGTCAAAAAGGACACTGCAAAATCGATCATGAATCACAATGCTGTCTGTAATAGGGTCATATCTATCCAACTTCAAGGAAATTCAATCAATGTAAATAATATTAATGCGCTAACCACAAAAGTTAGTGATGAAAATATTGAAGTGTTCTATCAATGCCTTCAGTAGGAAATTGATCAAATATGCCATCAAGATGTATTGATAATGATTGTTATAGAATCTTTCAATACTGCAACCTGAGGCTTGAAATTTTTCTCCAATAATTATATAAACTTGATATATGTTGATTATGTTCTTTCTGTTTAGCTTTCTAACCCCAGGTCTTTGAACACTTGATTATAATACTCTGTCTTCTCAAACTACCCTTTGAAACTTATTATTCAGATCTTTCACTTCATCATCTTGTCCATTTGCTTTAGCTACTCCACATTCCATAGTCTCTTCTTACATCTACCTTGGTCTTTTCTTTCCCCCCCTATCTTTTTAGTGACCTTGTTTTCTTAAGGTATGATGGTCTTCATATCACCCCACAACTTATGAAGTTTTTGATCATTATGCATCCATTGGCCAATCTGTTTTAAGGTATTTTCTAAAGTCTGATGGGATATATTCAAGATTGCATTTTGGCTTTCATGGATTTCTTTTAATTTTTTTCTAATTCAACATGAACTTGCATATTAGCAATTGATGATCTGTTTCAAAATAGTCTTGGGCCTTGTGTTGGCTGATGATGGTCCATTCCCACATATATAGCCAATTTGATTTCTGTGTATTCCAACTGGAGAAGTCTAAAAATATGATCACCCTGTTTGTTTTCCTTTGGTTGTTGAAAAAGGTATTTGCAATGAAGAAGTCTCTCAAAATTGTAGCGTGCAGTCTCCAGCTTCATTTCATTTGTTAGGCCGTACTTTTCTCTTTGTTTCCAACTTTTACTTTCAAATACATATAATAATAAACGCATCTTGATTGTATGTTTAATCAATTTCATACTAATTTTCAATTTCTTCATCACTAGCTTTTGTGGTTTTTCCATAAATCTGAATAAGCCTTATAATGTGTATATATATATTATCCTGTCACAGACATTGTGCTTCAAAACAGACCTTGACATGTAATTTTTGAGGAATATTGTGATTTCCTTCCTCTTGAATTTTTCATTCCCAGCATAATAAATCTTATAGTTGCCAAACTCACAATGGCCAATACTAGTCCATTTCCACTCACTAGTGCCTAGGATATTGATCTTTATTTGCCCCACTTAATATTTTATTATTTCTAAGATTCATACTTTGTACACTGATTATTAATGGATTTCTGCAGCTGTTTCTTCTCATTCCAGGCCATGCCCCCTTTAAGCAGGAAAAGGTCCAGAACATTTACGCGATCCGGGTCATTAAAGCTGACTCTATTTTGAGTAAGCAACTTTTCTCCAGCCATATTTTGAGTGCCTCCTCAGTTGAGAGGATCATCTTCTGGTACTAAATCTAAAAATATTCCCTAACTATCCTTAGGTTTTCCGTGACTAATTCCTCAGACCCCTTAAGCAACAAATATAACACAATAACAGTAGATACTTGTAAAATGTAGTGGTTAAGAAAACTATTCATGGAGTTAAAGTAGGCTGTGTTAAAATTTCATGGTCCTCTGCCACCAAATGCTTCTTCATCACTTATGATGCAAATTCTGTCTCAGCATTCTGCAGTTTTAACCCTAAGAGAGCAACTCAATGATCATGGCTGCTTTAAGCTTTTTAGCTCTACTCTCTCAACCCAAATCTCTTTACTCATTGAGTTAAAGGTACTGGATGACCTATAATTGAAATGATAGGAATTAGCCCCCAACTCAATATAATTCATAGTCCATTGATCAGAAATAATAACAGTAGCCCACAGAATGCAAAGGAGACTGTGAAATATATAACCAAAACCCCAAACTCACTGCCATCAAGTTGATGCCCACCCACAGAAACCCCCCTATAGGACAGGTTAGAAGTGCCCCTGTGGGTTTCCGAAACTGTAACGTTTTTCAAGAGTAGAAAGGTATGGGAATGACTGGTGGTTTCTAACTTCCGACCTAGCAGCTAGCAGCCCAGTGCATGGGAAACACACCAGGGTGGATATCAATTACGGAGCTCTTATGACATAGTGGTTAATACATAGCTGCTAATCAAAAAGTTTGTGCTTAGAACCCATTCATCAGTTCTATGCTTCTGTAGAGAATCTGCTTCTGTAAAGTTTACATCCAACCACTCCCCTACGCCCACCACAAAACCCTGTAGGTCATTTTACTCTGCCACATGGAGTCACCATGAGTCAGAATTGACGTGATGGTACTTAACACTAATAACGACAATATATGGAATATACATTAAGTAGTTCTATATAATCTTTGACAAATACTTTAATATCACAAAGGTTAGTTTTACGAAAATCAGTTTGGGTTGACAATTAAATGAGATTATATAAATAAAATACTTAGCATAATGTGTAGGGCACATTCTCTCCCCTCCCCAACCTTGGATTTGGTCCTGACTCATAGCAATCTTAATAGGGCCTCTGAGGCTATTAATGGTTATAGAATCAGATCACCTCAACTTTCTCCCATGGAGTAGCAGATGGCTTTGAACTGTGGCCTTGCAGCTGCCAGCCCAACACTTACTCAACAAATCCATTAGGGCTCTATAAATCTTCTGTGGACCATAAAGCTGATGAATTTTTTATAATAGTAGTTAATCAAGAAAAGGGAAGGGAGGAAATTCAACATTTATTCACCAATTAAATTAGAAAATATATTGACCTTCTACTGTTTAATGCCTTGTTTAATCTATGTTGAAACTGAAGAGCAATTTTCTGTAACTTCCTTAAAGGCATAAATTTAATTAGATCTTGATATTTGATTCAAATGTATGTGGGTCCAATTCCAAATATAATGTTTCCTATGCAGTTAAAGGAATATTTGGTTATTTGTGGCTCTGTAACATCCAACCCTAAGTTTAATATCTTGAAACACTATATCATTACCTTTCACAGATGGTTGATTGACTGGAATCATGTACATATCTTTTGATTGAAATGTTTCATGAAATTTCTGTTGATAGTAATTGGGACAGTAGTCATCTCAAGGCTTAATTAGATTAGATAATCAAGATGGTCTTTAGATGCACATGTATGCTACTTCAACTTAGTTGTCTGGGATACCTGGAGGCTTCCTGCAATGTTTATCTAGTCACATGGACTCTTGCCCTAGAGCAAGTATACAAGTGACCAAAACAGAAGATTCAGGGTTTTCTTTTGACCTAACATAGCATCACTTTGTTGATATCCTCATGGTTACATACATGGGGTCAGTCAAGTTTCCATGGAAGGGGTCACACGGGAGCATAAATGGCCCTGTTGCCAGCATTTAAGTGTTCAGCTGCTATCCAAAGAGTCAGTGATAAAAGCCCACTAGAAGCTCTGAAGGACAAAGATGTGGCAGCCTGCTTCCATAAAGACTATAACCTTAGACCCCACGGAAATAGTTCTATTCTGTCTGTATCTATTCTGTCTGTGCCTACTCTGTGTCTACTCTGTCTGCATCTATTCTGTCTGTGATGGTTAGGTGTTGTGTCAACCTAGAACAAGACATGTGTAGATCCAACCGATGTATCAGGACACAGCCTGAGGATGTCACCTTGGGGATGTGGTCCATTTGTAAGAGACACTGTATAGAACTGGCCCCGTTCTCTCTTGTATTTCTCCTTCCTGTTTGTTTGGATCCTGCATCCGGCTTCTGGAGCTGGCAGCTCCAGGACGTATGGCCTGTGGAACTTGGGAGCTGTGGGTGCCATGCCGTGTTCCTGCTGATCTTGGATTTGCACAGCTGTGCACCCACTGGCTTGTGACCTCCCAGCTTCCCACTCTGCTCTCCTGATTCGTTGACTGCTAGCTGTGTGAGTGTGGAAGGGCCTCCAGTGGACCTCCATGGACTTGAATTGGACTGGCCTGGCCTGCTTCCTTGATATACGAGCAAAGCTCTTTCTTATCATTGTTACGGAGTCGCCCAACACAAGACCACTGACCCACAAAACTGCAAACAGAAAAGAAGTTTATTCAAGAGAGAAAAGAGAGGGAAATGGGAAAGTGCTCATACCTTAGACAAACCCGGGCTTGGGCTACAGCACAGCCATGCAGGGTTTAATGCTGCAGCTCCGAGTGAGGGTACCCCAGCCCTTATATATTCTTTACAAAGCAGCTAATTTTTGAAGTTTATGCGAACAGGGAAGAAGAATAGCTGGTGCTGAAGGTCAGGACGTGGTCAAGCAGAATGTTCCTGCTTGTCTTTACAAAATGAAGTGACTTAGGAATGATTACAAAATGGAGTGACTTAGGGCAATCTCGTACACCTCTACATTTCCCCCTTTCATAAATATAGAAATTCATCAGCTGCTAGAAAATGAAAAGTATATCACGGTTCAGTCCCAACTACAGTTTAATGAACAGACAATAGGAAAGATACGTAAAGTTTGCTTAAGTGCCTAAAAAAATAATTCCATCAGAAAAGAGATAGCCGAGTTACAGGGCTATAAGACAGAAAAATAATAAGACTTATGCTAACTTTGTGTCCCAACTGGAAGATGCTATTTCCAAGTGTGTAAAAAATGTCCAGGCAGTAAGAGACTTAGTGCATAAGCTATCTTATGATTTCTCTAATACACAGTGTAAAAATGCCTTGCGGCCTTACAGGAAAGAGGGCACCCACAAAAAATTCACAGTGCCTTTCCATTTAAGTTGCTAAAAGATCTCAAGCAAGCAGTCAATAACTATGGCCCAAACTCCCCATTTGTTCTCAGTATGATAAAATTTTTAACAAATTATGAGCATTGAATCCCAGCAGATTAGAAGGCGATAACAAAACCTTGCCTCTCATCTTCAAAATCTTTACAATATCAATTATTATGGGCCGAAACTGCTCGCGCATGTGCTCGCAAAAATGCAAAAAAAAAGCATCGGGCACCCATTATAGTCCAATTAAAAAGCTCAGCCACCCCAGTCAGAGTCAGGCAATATCCTATAAGCCAAGAGGCCCGAACTGGGATCGGCAAACACATTGCCCGCTTAAAAGCAGCTGGAATTTTAGTACCCTGCCAGTCTAACTGGAATACTCCCCTCCTTCCAGTTAAAAAGGCTCAGACTGGAGAATACAGGCCAGTGCAGGACTTAAGAGAAGTTAATAAACGGGTAGAAACCATCCATCCAACGGTACCTAACCCGTACACCTTGCTCAGCTTACTCAAACCCGAGCATTGCTGGTACACAGTATTGGACTTAAAGGACGCCTTCTTCTGTCTGCCTCTGGCCAGGGAAAGTCAGAAAATATTTGCCTTTGAATGGACTGACCCAGAAAAGGGGGAGAGTGGCCAACTCACGTGGACGCGACTCCCGCAGGGGTTCAAAAATTCGCCCACCATCTTTGATGAGGCTCTAAGCCAGGATTTACAGGAGTTTCGTCAAACCTCACAATCAAGTAATTTTGCTTCAATATGTTGATGACATATTGCTAGCGACTACCACCCAAACAGGCTGTGTAACTGCTACAGAAGACTTGCTAAAAGCCTTAGGTCAATTGGGCTATAAAGTTTCGGCTAAAAAGGCCCAGTTATGTACAAAAACTGTCACCTACCTGGGGTATGAGCTGAAGGACGGCAACCGGACTTTGTCAAATAGCAGAATCCAAGCCATCCAAGCTATACCCAAACCCACCACCAAGAAGCAGGTACGTGAGTTCCTGGGAGCAGTGGGATACTGCCGCCTCTGGATCCCAGGCTTCGCAGACATAGCAAAACCACTCTATGCTGCCACTGGAGGAAATAAGGCTGAACTGGTATGGACAGAAGTGGAAGAAAAGGCTTTTCAGGAGTTAAAGACTGCACTGGTAAGTGCTCCTGCCCTGGCCCTTCCTAACCTCGAAAAGCCCTTTCACCTTTTTGTTGCAGAAGCAAACGGAGTAGCAAAGGGTGTGTTAGTGCAGGCCCTCGGGCCTTGGAAACGGCCCGTGGCATACCTTTCCAAAAGACTAGACCCAGTAGCAGCTGGATGGCCCAACTGCCTGAGGGCTATCGCCACTACCGCTCTACTGGTCAAGGAAGCCTCGAAACTTACTTTCGGCCAAAACGTGAGTGTAATCGCTCCCCACAATGTGGAACAGCTTCTTCGAGCCCCCCCTCTGACAGATGGCTCTCGAACTCCCGAATCACCCAAAATCAAGTACTGCTCCTGGACCCCCCTCGAGTCACCTTCGGTGGAACTACTGCTTTGAACCCGGCCACCCTTATGCCTGAACCCAGTGTGGATGTTCTGCCGCATGACTGCAAAGAAATTGTAAGTACACTGACCTCCACCCGACCAGACCTAACAGATGTTCCTCTGCCAGATGCAGAGGAAACTCTGTTCACAGATGGAAGCTGCTTCGTGGAAGGCGGAGCCCGATGGTCAGGTGCTGCTGTGGTCAACCAGGAGCAAGTACTCTGGGCACAAGCACTGGGTCCCCATACCTCCGCTCAAAAGGCAGAGCTGATAGCTTTAACTAAGGCACTAAAATAGAGTAACTTAGGGCAATCTCGTACACCTCTACAATCATATGTGAGTGTCACTGATATTGCTTCTATAGAAATCTAGCCTAGCACACTATGCGATCGAGTTGCATTTTAAGATGCGGCTCATCCGGAGGTCATTTTAGAGATTAACTACTATTAAGTGACAACTTTTGTTAGTGGTGACAGAGTGAAGCATGTTCAAGCATAGATTCCCTCTTTCTCTGATTTACTTTTCCTAAAATAATGGCAAATGAAGTTTTCTCATCTTATTTCTATACTGTGACTGCAAGCCTTATCATGGTCTATCCATCAATCCGTTACCAAACAATTGTAAACATACTCTATGTACAAGTAAAATTCCAGGTACCTGTGAGGGCAAAGAAGTTGTTTTGTCCTCATGGAGATGACCTTGATTCTAGTGTGAGAAATAGATTATTAATACATACACACATTCACACACACACACACACACATGCAGTGTATTTCAGCAAATAAGAAAACATTCTAAAGGAAAACTGACGAGGGAATGGGGAATGGTGGAGAGGGGCAGGGAATGTCCTATCTTAGACAGGCACGTTGGAGAAGACAATTCTGAAGAGATAAGTTTTTATTCATCTGGAAAAATGTTATTGAACGCCTAACTAATCTTTCAGAAAACCTATTCTAAGGGCTTGGGAAGTCTCCGTGAATAAGATAGACAATGATCCCCTCCTCCCTGGAACCTCCATTCTGGGAGCTATTTGAACAGAAATCTGACTAAAGCAAGATAAACACATTACACCACTCCTTGCATTAAGATTGCCTAATATCTGGGCTCTAGAAAAAAACTGAAAACCCATTGGGCTATACCAACATCTGTTTGATTTTATATTGATTCACCTCCATGTTGCCTCGGGTTCATAGAAAACGTTGTTTGATGCTACCATCAAGCATGCGATCTTTGCTCGCTTTCTGACCTACATTTTTCACTTTGGTTTCTCTTTTTCTAGAAGACTAGGAATGTCTTTGAGAAGTCAGTTATTATAAAGAAGTCTTGATTATATATAATAACTCAGAAACCAAGATTATTTAGTAGAGCCCTGGGATTATATCAAGAAGCCACAAAGGCCAGGCTAGAGCAGTCCTTAGATGAGGGCATAAGGTGCTTGTAAATGTGTGTAGGGGGTTGTAGAATGATCACTGGACGATCACAAATCCTAATCCCTAAAATTTTTAAGTGTTGCCTCATTTGAAAGAAGTGTCTCTACAGATATAATTAGCTGTGGATTCTTGAAAGGCGAAAATTGTGCAGATTACTGAGATGGACCCGAAATGATATCACAAGTGTGTAAGAGAGGGACAAGGAGTTTTTAGGTCCACAGGGGAGAGAAGATATTCAGAGGAGGAAGCCATTTGGTTACAGAGCAGAGAGAACAGCTACAAAGAAGGGGCTGAAAACATAACCACATAACAAAGAAGTCTTGTCACCCACCAGAAACTGGAAGAAGCAAGGAGCAAATTCTGCCCTAGAACTGTCAACAGAAGTCGAGTGCTAGTGAGCTGTTGGTTTGGGACTTTTTGCTTCCAACATAATGAAAAATAATGAACTTACATTGTTTTGAGACAGCAAGTTTGTTTGTGGTAATTTGTTATTGTAGTCAAAGGAAACTAATATAATATTTAGCAGTTAGCTTTTTTGACAAAACTCTCAGAGTAAGGGAAATACCAACTTAGGACATGAAGATACAGGAAATAATTTATGCTGAATTGTCAACCTTGTAGAATATTCCAGAAATCCTCATTGTGTCTCTTACCTAAGATCTGGACTCTAGAAAAAAACCAAAATCCCACTGGGCATTACCCACTGTTTGTTTTTATTGCACATTTTTTGATGAGAAGCTTTAGTAAAATCTGTGCTTTTTTGCATTTATATTGATTATACTAAATTGGCTCTTAGAAATTCCATCTACTTGCTTGAGTCTAGTCAAACATACAGTTTACAATAGGATTGAGTCTGAATAAAAGTAATGAATTTATGGTTGTGCTGTCAATTGTACAGATATTATCTGCTACCTCAGACAAATTAACTTGCATAGTCTGATGTTTGCAACTCTGCATTCATAAATTTATACCTGATTCTTGTACTATGGATTTCCTTATCTGGACACTGTTTGTTCCTGGACAAACTCAGAAAACCCTCTTTTCCTTTCTTTCTCCATCAGCAAAACTCCCATGCTCAGCATTCATTTTCAAGTCGTGTCATTCAATTCTTATTGAAGTCTTTTCGTGTTTCAAGGCCTGATTCAAAGACATAGATGGATATTCTGCTTCCCTGTGCGTGTTAATGAGCTCTGTTTCCATAACTGAGTGCATTTTCTCTTGAAGTATATTCATGCCTATCTGTCCATTTTTCCCACCAGGATAATGGCTCTGGATCCTATGGAGTCATTTGCAGTTCTTCTATCTGCACTTATACATTTCCCCCAAATTATCTTTCTGACTGTTCTGATGTTGTTGCTGTTGTTGTTGTTAGGTGCCCTTGATGTGGTTTTGACCCATAGGACCTTATGCACAACAGAAAGAAACACTCTCCAACCTTGAACCTTCCTCACAATTGTTCCTACACTTGAGCTCATCAATGCAGCCATGGTGTTAACCAATCTCCTTGAGGGCCTTACTCTTTCTTCCTGCCCCTCTAGTCTCTCCTGACAGCATGTCCAATGAAGGTAAAACCAGATCTCACCATTCTTGCCTCTAAGGAGCCCATTGGCTGTACTTCTTCCAAGACATACATGTTTGTCCTTTTAATAGTCTGTGATGCTTTCAATATCCTTTGCCCTGACCCACAATTCAAACGGACAGATTTCTCTTCGGTTCTTCTTTATCCAGCCAACTGTCACATGCTCAGGAGACAATTGAAAACACCATGGCTTGGGTCAGGCATACGTTAGTCCTCAAAGTACATCCTTGCTTTTCAATACTCTAAAGAGGTCTTATGCAGCAGATTTACCAATGTGATATGTCATTTGATCTCTTGGCTGCTGCTGCCATGAGCATTGACGGTGGAGGCAAGCAAACCGAAATCCTTGACAACTGCATTCTTTCTTCATTTTTCATAATGTTACCTATTGGTCCCATTGAGAAGATTGTGGTCTTCTGTACATTGAGTCGTAATCCATACGGAAGGTGAGAACAATCTCCTCAAGTGGTTCTAGAATGTGGGTAGTTTTCAAGAAAAGAAATTTATTCTCATATTTCTGGACCTGGAAATCCAAATTCAAGGCCCATCTGTTTGGGTTTCACTTTGTTGGTCAAAATGAACCAGTTTGAACTGGTTTGAAGCCCTGCCCTGAGCCTTCTAAAGACTAAGGGAACAGAAGTCAGAAACTCTAATTTAAAGTCTAATGTTGGATTTAGCATTACATGGAGGACACTCAACAATTTTTTAAAATTAATTAATCAATTAATTAGTGTGTTCTTTTGAGTTTTATAAGAGCATATGCACTAATCTTCTAAAATCTAGTCATTCCTAGATTTTGAGTTTAAAACAGCACAAATGCTTATACGTTTCTTCTGTAACCAGTGTTTATACCTCTGCTTGAAACAAATTATGGTGAATATATATATTCAACCCCCCAAAGAAGCAAACAAGCAGAAAAAGGTGCAAGAAATAACTCAGAGTTGAGCCAATCTCATTTTATTCTAGAAAAAGTAAAACCAAAAATGTCCAATCTTGTCATCCTGAAAACACAAATCTCAGCCACCTTCCTGTCACTGCTTTCAATTCTCCAGGGAAATAAACAGACAACAAAAGCAAGATTGTTTGATTTATTTAAATGGGATCTTTCCCTCAAGCAGGAGTGGACCTTTCTGATGTTCTAGGGAAGACCCCAGAGAACTCTAAAGAAGCCTATGTCTCAAAGCAGGGGAACCTGAAAAGTTAAAAAAAAAAAAAGCCCAAACACTTCCTTGGGTGTGGCCAGTTTTTCCCCCTTAGACCAAACATAATTCTCAATCATCTAGTCTAGATCTTAGCATCCCAATACTAGAAAAAATTGCAGGGAAATGGCCGAAAGAAAGAGAAAGGCCTGAACTTAAAGGCCAAAGCTATCTTCCAGGCCTCTTTAATTTTCTGAGAAGTGCCATGATCATTGTTGACTTTCTAAGTGATTCCTTTTAAGCTAAAATAAACCCTGATGCTTCTGATGACCCACCTATAGGGAAGGATGAAAAGGCATAACACAGATGCATCCCCCAAATGTCCCAATTGGTCACTCAACCTACAAGTTCAGAGCATGACACCATTTCTTCATACCATGACAAACTCTGCCCAGTACAATATTCTCATCATGGGCCTTAGCCGTGTATTTAGTTACATCAGTGTCCTCCTTGCATGTGAAGGAGGTTACTCCAGGGTGACTGGAGAGAATACTGGCGCCTAATGGTTGGCACAAATCAACTCAAAGCAATTGGCCTGTAAAAAAGCTGCAACTAAATTAAACCCAGCTATTTAGATAACCAAGCCATTTCTATTTCTAACCCACTACAAACATTAGTGTTTAAGTGTTGATCAGTCCATGAAATGAGGTACTTTACCAACCTGAAAGACGTCATTTTAGGTAAATCAACAGTTTTATATCCACTTGGTGTCCCTTTGCACTATGAGCAATTTCTTTGCATTCCGTATATCTTAGCTTTCTTGCCTCTAAGTAGCACTTGAATCAGTGTGTTTTTTTCAACAATAAGAAGCAAATTATTCAAGGGAAGTATTTTTATGGGATTCATCTTAAAATACCTTACAATTTCTTCATCTTAGAATATTCATCTTGGCATTCATCTCAGAATATTTGTCTTAGTCAACTGAGCCCACATGGAAGAAGCACCCCAGCATTCATGATTCAGGGATTGTAATTATATGATCCAAATCCAAATGAGAGAACAGTATCAGAGCTTAAATTGTGATATTCTGGTACACAGAAGCCTATGGGTGGCAGTGAAAGCCCAAAATACATTTGCAGGGTCTAGACAGGGAATACGCCTCTGGTAATTTCCCTCTAGTCATAATTGAGGTATGAAAATACCCTGCTTATCAAACAGAGAGTACTGGAAAGAAGATGACAAATCATAAATTTTATCATAGTTTTAAATGATAAATCTGACTTGAACGATTAAAACCTTGTTACTTGATCTCTCCTCTAATACAGTTTGTGCTTGATCTGGTTTTTTATTTTTCATATAGGGGTTTGTCTGTGTATTTTGTCATTGTTAGTAACCTTCTTGAGCTCTGTCATATGTTTTTCTATGTTTTTCAGTATATGACACCCGGGATAGGTGAGTCTACTGAGACAACTAGAATAAGAGTTCCTGGGGGGGGAGGGGGGGTGTTACACAATAAAAACTCAGTACAAGACTGTTGAATTGGAGTAAATGCATAAAACTGAAAAACAGCAACAAAAACAAAATCTACCCTTTTATTTAACAAGCATAATTAATTGGCTCAATGGATTCATTGTCAGATGAGCAGTGCCTGTTTCTGTCTCAAGTTGCATTCAGGTTGAAACGCTGCCTTCATAATACGAGATTCTCCATAGCTCGAGTACTGAATATTTAACATATGAATTTTAGCCTGAATTGGTTTCTTAAGAACACTCTTAAGAACACTCGATGTCTACAAGGGTAGCAAAAGTAAAGAGAAGCAAACAAACAAATGAAAGAAGCCTCTGGTCCTACAAAGAACATCTAGTTTGAGCACAGGGCTCTTTCATATCCCTGGATATCATTTTCACTTTTTTCAAATCATATATTCTTTTCATCACAGAAGTAACACATGGCGAAGGGGTGGGCAGATGAGCATACATGAGCTAAAAGCAGGACCTTTCCCTCCCTTCTTTAACACCCAAGTAAAAACACACATTAACCTGCTGTCCTCTAACCTTTATTCCCTGTAAGAGCTAGTCATCTTTGATACCCAAGAGACAGCCTGAGAGATAATCTTGACATTTCTATCCCAGCTTCTCTCAGAAGCAAGATTTACCTGTAATCTCTTATTTTCATTAACCATAGCCAGCCACTCACTGCTCAACAAATAGCATTATGGATATGTAAAATAATGCCTGTGCTAAGGAAGATTTTATCCATCATACGACAAATATTAATCTATTTTCTCTTTATTCTATTCATTGTGAGGAAGTCCTGCTAATCACAAGGCCAACAGTTGAAAAGCACCAGTTGCTTCATGAGGGAGAGTGGAAGTTTTCTGTTCCCATAAGATTTACACCCTCTGAACCCCCAGGGAGAGTTCTATTCTGTCCTATATGGCCACTATGGGTCCCAATCAACTTGAAGGCGGAGAATATGCTTGGTGCACAAAACTCGGCTTTATTGTGTGCAAAACAACAGAATACAGTTACTCACAAAGTACTGTTATTTCTGAGTCTCCTCCTCCTTCCCAGACATGTGCTAAGTCTGTCTCTGTGGATCTGCCTCAGACCTGCTATTGTTCACCGTGAACATGGTTCCTCACCGGCCTTGATAATTAATATCTGTTGAGTACATCTGCTTGCTTGAGCAGATCTCACAAACAAGTCAAATGTCCAAACTAACTGGTGAGCATTCTTTTCATCAATAGAAAGGTTTGAAAAGGAGGCTTTCCGTTAAGGTAATCACCGAGTCTGCTCTCATTGATCAGAACTCATGGGAGTTCTCTGTCCCATCTCAAGAGTAAGTCCACCCCATACATTGTCTTCTCAGAAGCAATTTGTCTGCTGGAAATATGTAGAAACTGGAAAAAATTAATTGTGATTGTTCCTAACTAATAGAAAGGGAAAGTCTGCCATCAACTTTTCAAATGGCCGATGGGATATGTTCCTTGGCAGTTTCTCTTAGTCTTTTACTCCACCATGTATCTGAATAAACTTGGCTGCCCCATTCAGTCCTTTTAGGTAACTCTAGACTTAGTATACATGTACTATCACTTTAGCAATGACTGTGATTCCCGTCCCTTGTTTTCAGGAATGTCTAACATACTTTGTACATGCAATAAGGAGAGATATATCATTTCCTGAAAATGGATACCATGCTAGGTAAAGTAGAGAGCCAGCAAAAAAGAGGAAGTCCCTCAATTAAATGAATTGGCACAGTAGGTACAACCATGGGCTCAACTATACTGAGCACTGTGAGGATGGTGTAGGATTAGGCAGTGTTTCATTCTGCTGTATGTAGGATCACCACAATTATGAACAAACTAGGCAGCACCTAACAACAATAACAAAAACAACCAAGGCAATGTATGATACTGCATAAGCATTTCCTTCCACCGTAACTCTATGTTACTCCTCATTTGAAAATCACTTCAATGCCCATCATCACTGGCTTAAAAATCAGCATTGCTAATCTCACAAAAGTGCTGGCTAGGCTGTGGTATCATCCAGGTAACCAGATGGTTAAGTGGAGAGAAAAACCAACAGCATTTTCTGGAATCATATAGTCTTTTACATATTTTTATTTATCTTCTGCCCCAATTTTATATTTTAAATAACAAGAAGTCAGAGAAAGCAGACACTTATTGCCAGATGCCACTTGCCACAGTCCAAGAGACCATCTGCTCCATTCAATACCATCAGTTACTTCACACAAATACTCCAGGAATAGCTGTGGGAATTGAACTAAGCTATCTTCAGTTTGTGAAGTCAGTTTTCACAAGCAAAATCATTTTTGGCAAAGGCTGCGTGCCAAGAAACATCAAATATTATCAACAGAATGAGAAGTACCAGATAAAAAGAACCTTCCAGAGTTACCACGTTTTATAGACAGGGCTTGAGAATTCACTGCTACTTTCTACAGGCCTCAGAAGATCTGATTCCAAGGTCTCCCAACCCTCATGGAAATACAGTCGTGCACACCATGTTTTAATGTCTCGAGCACAATAATAGTAGATGGCCTGCACTAGTGTTGTTGGGTAGAGATGTCCTAGGCATTTGGGGACATAGCACTCTGAGTGGTACTGAAACCTCTGCTGGGTGAAATTCATCGTAACTGATTTACTAATGTCATTTGTGATGTCCTAGGAATCTCAGGGATGGCTGAGCCATTCTCTTTCCTCTCAGACACATAAGAAAAAAAGTGGACAAAAGCTATTATCCTGTTTAATTGTGATGCTAATGACTTTAGCCCCATCCTGTGATTACATGCAAAAATGCTACTTTTATACGTAGAATTAATTTGCAGAAAAGAGAGAAAGTCTTCTCTGAGGCACGCTGAGGTTCTGCTCCCTTCTGGTTTTTAGGGTCTCTGACTGTATCCAGTTCCATCGTTTCAAATAACTGCAGATCCTTCTCCCCTGTAAGGCAACCTCTATTCTTTACTCATTAATGGAATAATTTTTATTTGAGGGAGGAAAATTATAAACAGCATCTAGATCCATAATGAAATTGATAAAATTTTCTCTTTAGACATTCAGATCTTGTTTTATACAAATAAAGCCCTGATATTTTTATTTCCCTTTTCACCTTGCCCTTTGGTTTTGCCAAAACCTTTCCAAGTTTTAAATAGCCAGCCGAAGCTCACGTCAACACCAGGGTGAACAACGGCAGCGACAACACGTTGAACAAGCTGGAGGCTTTCAGGTGAGGCCTGGTCATTGCCCGTGATGTGACAGAAACACGCCAACAGCATAGGAGGGCCTGTGAGCACAAAGCTATTGAAAGAAGATTAAAATGCAATCCCCTTTCTCAGGTCATAGCTCAGATAAAATTGAATGGTAATTTGCTAACAGATGTGACCTACTTCTTAAATAAGGACACTAGAAAATCTTCGTGTGTGTGTGTGTGTGTGTGTGTGTGTGTGTGTGTGTGTGTGTTTGCATTTGGCTTATCAATTTCTAGTTCTTAGGACTTGAGCCAATTATCAGCCATAACAATATGGCTGATAATCCTGGGAGCCTGTCATGTTACCTGTCACCTATGGATGCATTCACCTGTCCAGTTACAAGCCTGCCCTTCTGACCTTGAATTAACCCACCTCTGCAGCCTGTAGTGTTCTTGTCAGTCCTAGGTTCATCAGTCCCCAAAGCTACTCAAGCCAGAGAAGCCATCTGCTTAGCATCTGACTCACAGACTTGAAACCAGACTCAACTTACCTGTAGGAGCCATTTTCTTGATATAAATATAAATGATATATACATAGATATAGGTGTGGGTGTGGATGTAGATACAGAGGCTAGAGAGAGAGTTGGAAATAATACAGTTGTTAGAATCATATAAATCTAGAAATTTAGGTCTAGGTATATAGTATAGATATAGTACAGGTCTAGATATAGACCTATACTTATATAGGTCTATATAATGTATAGATGTATATAAACAGAGATCTAGATATAGCTATAGATACGCATATAGCTATACATGCATATATACAGATAGAAATACATATAGATATATGGCACCAGGAGCCCTTGTGACAGTGAGTTATGAGGTGGGCAGCTAACCATAAGGTCAGCAGTTAAAAAACACCAGGATGCTCCTCTGGAGAGATTTGAAGCTTTTTGCTCCCATAAAGATTTGCCACCCCAGAAAACCCACAGGAGTGGTTCTACTCTGTAGAGTTGCTACAAACTGGAATGGATTCAATGGCAGGGAGGTTTGAGTTGGAGACGTGTCACTGGGTTTGCTTCTCTGGGGAACCCAGCCTAACAGAGACGACTCTTGTAAACAGCTAAGAAGAGGTTTTCACTCCACGAGAAAGATTCTTTGATAGTTTCAGGAGTCTATCCTCCACCCACGAGGAGTGGGAACGTGAAAGGGCAAAGTTGTGGCTAGAGGGTGGACAAGTGTGAAAGGGAAGGCAATCTATAATGAGACGGATGCTGACAGAAAGCATGATGGAGGCCAGGAAAGACATTGAGGGGTGTGCAAGAGTTAAAGGCAGAGAGGGAAATATGCAACCCTGCAACAACAGTGACCTAGGAGTAAAGGGATAGACAGACATGCAGGCAGACAGAGTGTGGGAGGGAGAGTGACAGCCTACCCAGGGACATATACAGATTTGACAGAAGGTATTTGTACATGGCTGCTTGCATTTGCTGACACTATATCCATGAATTAGGAGGTGGTTGTGGGAGTGATGGAGGGCGAAGATATAAAAACTTCTTAAAAAGAAACAAACACCTTGAGTGAGTGAATCACTGGGCCGAGGGGCTGAAGACGATAGTCTCGCAGTACATCAAGGTCAATTAGTATAAAATGTTTCGCAGACAAAATTACTTTCACTCAACTTTGCTGAATAGTGACTGGGGTATTGAAAGCTTGTAAGAGGTCACCCAAGGGGGGACAATTGGTCTCTCCCTGTCCAGAGGGGAAAATAAAATGATGCAAAGGAAACATCAATGGGTCCGTTGGACTAAGATAGGGGCCCACTACCAGGACTCACTTCTTAGAAACGGATTCCAGGAAAGGTCCTTAAGTGTGAGAAATTAGGCTTGCAGCAGGTTTGCATCATATTATTTGATTTCTTGACCAGCTGCTTCCAGGGAGCTTACTACAGGAGACACATGTTGACATATGCCGCATCAGGGGGAACCCTCCAAACGAGTGAAGGTAGTCAGTCATCACAGGAAAAATATTGCATGATTTCACTAATATGAAGTACTTAGAATAGGCAAATGTATGGATATTAGGATTTAATAGCCACCACCAAGGGGATCAGAGATGAGGAGTTCACTAATTAGGTAGTACTGAGCTTTTATTTATGAGAAAAGAAATTTGGCAAGGCAGTGGTTTCACAGCAGGATTGATAATTGGTTTTATCAAATTAAAATATTTTTTAAAAGTCAAATTGTCAAATGTGTTCTCTATATTTTCACAGAGCAAAATACATATATATTCTTTAAAATGCAAATATTTTATTTTGAAATATGGGAATGGGGAAATGAGATAAGAAAGGGAGACAACCAATGAATGTATTTCTTCAAGCTAGCATTTCTTCAAGCTAGCCTCGGGGTACATCAATGACAATTTATATAATATTTCACAAAGAGAATGAGCTGCATCCACTATGAATTGATATATTAAGGAGAAAGGGATATGAACATACCACCAGAAGGATCAACTACAATAGCCAAAAATACCCATTCCCTAACATATCTCCAATGACTCTCTGATAGGTAGGTTTATTGTGCCAACCTGGCCAGTAGGAACATGAGGGATTAATAGGTCACAGTTTGCTTGGAGGGCAAAGAGATAAATGGCTCTGCATGGCCCGGTCTCTCTCTCTCTTGCTCTCTGATGATCAGACCAGTGTGTGGCTGTTTTATCTAGTTCTCTGCCTCAACTTGTGAGCGAAAATACCGGTGGGACAGCCAACCTGTTGATCACCTCTGGAGCTTGAGGTTCTTTCAAGACCTGCTTTGCCACGCTGCTGGGGTGTACATTGCTTGAGTTTGAGACTGGTAGATCCTGTCATCTTGCATTGCTTGAGTTTGATATCCCATCTGGGCCTGCTTCGCTAAGCTCCTGAGCTGCTTCCTGTTGATGACCCACCCTGTTGTTTGCTGCCTCTGGACTGCCTGCATTGCCTGAGGGAAGATTCAACTGTCTGCTTCCTTGACCTTGGATCTGGCAGCCTCCCCCCACCCACCTCCGCATGAGTTGAAGGACTTTCTTTTCTATTTTTTTTTTTTACTATGAGCTTTTCTTTCTTGTTGTGTTTTATTTTGTTTTTTTGTCATTGGTTTGTTGTAGTTGTTATTTTGTTGTATGTTGTTGCTTGGTTTTGCTCTGTCTTGTTTTTGTGCATGTTATTATCTCCGCAGGTCTGTCTAAATAAGATAGGCTGGATGAACAAT
>NW_022111368.1:40156234-40170906 GCF_000313985.2 Echinops telfairi
GGCTATCTAGCTCAGAAGCAACAAAGCCCACATGGAAGAAGCACACCAGCCTGTGCGATCACAAGGTGTCGAAGGGATCAGGTATCAGGCATCATCAAAATATCTTACCTTAGCAAATGAGGTGGGGGAGTGTGGAGTGGAGACCTAACGCCCATTTGTAGGCTACTGGAGATTTATTTGCACAGGGGTCTCAGGGAGGAGATGAGTCAGACAGGGTGCGATGTAGCAAAGATGAAAAATACAACTTTCCTCTAGCATCTAAATGCTTCCTCCACCCCCACTACCTTGCAAGTCTAGCAAGACCAGAGGGTGTACTCTGGTACAGATGGAAACTGGAAGCATAGGGAATCCAGGGCGGATGATCCCTCAGGACCAGTAGTGTGAGTGGCGGTGCTGGGAACGTAAGGGAGAGTGGGTTGGAAAGGGGGAACCGATTACAAGGATTTACATGGGACCTCTTCCCTGGGGGATGGACAACAGAAAAGTGGGTGAAGGGAGATGTCAGACAGGGCAAAATATAAGAAAATAATAATTTATAAATCATCACGGGTTCATGAGGGAGTGGGGAGCGGGGAGGGAGGAGAAAAAAAGAGGACCTGATGCCAGGACCTTAAGTGGAGAGCAAATGTTTTGAGAATGATGAGGGCAATGAATGTACAAATGTGCTTTACACAATTGATGTATGAATGGACTGTGATAAGAGTTGTATGAACCCCTAATAAAACAATTTTAGAAAAAGAAATAATTTTTAAAAATGAGAAGAAAAAAAAGGACTTTCAATATATTAACTGTTCCACAGAAGTGAGTTGAACATAGCCCTCTGTACTGCTGTGTGGACTAATTAGCTGTTATATTCCTTCGTGCTGTATAAATCTATCCATATATTTATACATCTATATCTATAATCATAAGTGCCCTGATTTTATTTATCTAGAGAACCCTGCCTAACATAGACTCCTTTTCGATGCCACTCTAGTTAGTTCCAAGAGGCAAGCAACAGTTACTGCCTTTGTGATATTATTATTCTTCATGAAAACTTCTAATAGGTGTCCTCCCAATATATTGTAGACACTGGGAGATAATGTGATTTATAGCCCCAATTTTTGATAGATTTTCTAGAAAAACTTTTAATTAATGAATGAAAAGTTCTTGAATGACCTTGCAACAATTTTGAAGGAAAGCAAAATTTGAGAAGGCTTCAGCTAATGTTTGACTGGTCTCTGGGACTCAAACAGCTCTACCAAAATAGAGAAACTAATTCAGGAAAATCAATCATGATAATGAATTGAAAAAAAGTAATTATATTAAAGAAAACATTGTTTGTTCTTTTAATAACGCCATTTATCTTTCCCTTGACACATGTGATGTCTTTCCTGTCCCAGATGCATTTTAGATGTTCAAATTCTAGGAAGGCCTTTTAAAAGAATGACAGAACAGTACGCTGATAACATGAGCGCAGCTTCATCCACAGTGAACATAACCCAAAAGCAGCAGTAAATGTTCCATCTGTAGCGATTTAGCATCAGGAAGCATTAACACTGTTGTTTCTCTCCAAAGAGACTGTAATTGCATTGTATCTCCTATATAATTAACATTGTCACACTGCCTACATGGCCGGTGTATTTACAAACTAAATAATTAAAACCACTCTCTTTTGAGCTCTTTACCAAAAAAAAAAAAAAAATGAAAAAGAAAAAAAAAGCTTTTTATCCTGGCTTAATATCAGAGTCACCAACATACAAGTAGTTTGTTTTCCCAAGCTAATCATGAAGGTCTGAATATTTTTCTCACTTATTCCTGGGGTTCACCTTTTTCTATTTAAAAGTTAGGAGATGAAAATGAAAAATAAAAATGCTATGCTGTATTCCTTGACTAAGGAATACAACAGGAGTTTGCAGGTAACTGGATAAGCAGGGCATGAAGATAATGGAAAAATAATGCTTTGACAAAAATCAAGAAATTGTCATTGGCTCATTTCTTCCTGCTCTGTTTAAGATTTAAGAAAGATCAATTACTATGTAGAGTAAGGAAAGTCAATGTCGGACCTACTGAGTGGCAATAGAGAAAACCAGGCATATTATGAGCACACTTCAGAGGTGGGTGAATCCAAGGTCAGAAGGCCAGGCTTGTAACTGGAGAGGTGAATGCATCCAAAGGCGACAGATAAGATGGCAGGCTGCTGATGGCTCCCAGGATTGGTAGACAATATGGCTGATAATTGACTCAAGTCCTTAGACCCAGAAGTTGATAAGCCAAATGCAAGATCCACACCATGTCAAAACAAACACACAAACATGCAATAATGCTGAATACAGAAAGATCACAGGCCAGTGAGTGCAAAGTCTTGTGGGTCCAGTGGTGGTAGAAGCATCTTAGTGCTGGCAGGGTTCTCCATGTGGCTCCTCCAGTTTCTAGGGGATGGGGTCTATTGTGTAATGCCATGTGTCTTGTCAATACAATGTCTCTCTGGGAGTGAGCCAAGAGAGAGTGTCTCCTGCCTCCAAGGAGGAATACTGGAGTTCTCAGAATCCTCAGGAGAAATCCATGCCCACGCAAAGGTCTCATTGGCCATGACCTAATTGACAGCTAAGCTAAATACCACTCCTTCACTGGTAAGTCCTCTCAAATTGACAACAGATTATGTAACTACCACAGTCATTCACAGCATCTGGCGTCTTAAAGGTTTGTAGTCAAACAAGTGGGCTTTGAGCACAGAAGCAACAAAGCCCACATGGAAGAAGCAAACCAACCTGTGTGATCATGAGGTGTCGATGGGAATAGGTAGCAGAAACTCAAAAAAGCAATCAAATTAATGTGAAGAAGCGTGGACAAAGTACAGACCTCAAACCTATCTACAAGACAATTGGACAGGCTGTCACAGAGGCTCCACTCGGGAGGGATGAGGGATTCAGTGTGTGGAACAGCACTGATAAAACACATAAATTGTAAAAATCTTCTGGTTCTTTAATATTTCCTCCCCTTACTACTAAGACTTATGTTTCACCTCATTAGTACTGCTATTAGACCTACAAATGTTCATGTGAATAATTCAGATTGTTCGATGCAGGATTGCCAGGATGGATGACTCTTCAGAAACCCCACAGGAAGGGAGTGGATAACAGGATTGCAGGTGAATGGGTATATCGGATGGGATACAATACATGGATGGGAGATATATATATATACACACACATATACATATATACATAAAATAATATATAACAATAACAACCCTTTTGGAAGGGTGGGGTAGGAGGGGATAAAGAGGAGCTGTTATAGTAGTGACTATACAATTATGTTTTATTTATTTGAATTATGAGTGTTATAACATCTGTAAGCTCTCCCAATAAAACGAATAAAAAAATACTGACTTACTGTGAGTTATGTGAGATGCCAAAAGAATTATGGCACAAAATGCATTGAAGCTGTGTTGTCACTGCCAAGTGAAGAAAAGTTAAACAAACCAAAAAAGTACTGCAATCGAGTTGATTCCAAGTCATAGAAAACCACGGGCTAGAGTAGAACTGCCCGTGTGGATTTCTGAGGCTGTAAGTCTTCAGGGGGACAGAGCGCTTCATCTTTTATTCATGAGTGACCAGGATTCATTTCTTAAATGTAATTAAACTGCCAGTTTTTCATAAAATATTTTTCAATTATCATTATCAGCCTGTATATTTTAGAATAGATTAAGTTCCTCAAAATTGACTCTTACATGAATCCTGTTGCCCCACTTCCTTCGAAAATTAGAAACTTATTCTTAAAAACAGGAATGAGAGGAGGAAGGGATGAGGAGGAAATATGAGAAGAAAAAATATAGAATGAGAAAGAAGATGGATTTTGGAGAGAAGGAAGAAAAGGGGAGACTGATAAAGAGAAAGAAGGAGATGAAAAAGGATATAAAAAAGGACGAAAAAGAGAAATGAGTGGAATACTGGAAGGGGAAGGAGACGGGTGATGGAGGGAGAAAAGAAAACAAAGAGAAATGGGAACTGAAGGAAAGAAAGAATGAAGTCCTACCAGAATGCTCCTTAGAATCAAGGACAGCGAGACTTTGCCTCGTGCACTTTGTGTGTGTGGTCTCTGGAGAAGGACACCGTGTTTGGTGAAGTAGAAGGGGAGTCAAACCCAGAGATCCTCAGTGAGATGGACGGAGGCCATGGCTGTGAACCTGGCTCAATAATCACAGTAGGGAGCGTGGTGCAGAACCGGTAGTGCTTTGTGCTATTGCACGCGAGGTCCCTCTGAGGTGGAATGCTCCCGACAGCATCTAAATCAAGGAAGTGTTGCTATGTTTAGATTCTCTATGAACACACGATGTCTGCATGCCAGGCCATCTCCTCCATAACTCTCTAACTTGTCTTGTCATACAAAAACGTCTTTTTCTGCAAGGAACTCATAACCCCCCACCGGAGTCTTCTGACTCTGGGCTAGCCTTCTTCTAGTCTCCTGAATTCACTTCTACAACAAGGCCCTCCTATCCTTCCTGAATAACGGACACACCTTCCAACCTATTGACTCCCTTTCCTTGAAATTCATTCTGTAGTTTCAGAACATTATTGATAGCAGTTTCTTTGAAGATTATCTCTGAACATGTGAGTTCCCTAAAGGAATGGGGCATTAAGTTTTTGTTTGTTTTTCCAGAAAAGTTCCAAAATGTACTCTTATGCTCATTTAAATTTAGCTCAATGTTTTACTTAATCTAAAACAAAACAAAAATTTTATTCTTCTCAAGCTTCTCTCCACTGCCATAACCTACTCATCTTTCACGGCTCAGAAATCATTTAGATTCAGAAATGCAGCACACAATCATTAACTACTTCTCTCTAAGATAATAAGGTAGCCCTGGCCTCAAGGCTCGTACCAGCACATGAAAGAGCATCATTTCCCTCAGGAGCACATGTGAGCAGTTCCCTGTGAGCCCTCCCCACCTAGACAGAGCGCCTACCCTCAAGATCCAATGTGGTACATGGTGAAATAGAGGCAAATTTTGGATCCCATGTGGTAGCGGTGGAATGGAGGTAAGTTTTGTGATCCTGTGTCATCGGGATGATCTCGATGGATGTGAGGGAGAACTTCTCCTACAGTGGAAGCGACTCCACAGAGCAAATAGGAATGGAGAGAATTCTTCATGGACCTATTGGATTTACCAAAGAGAAAAAAGAAGCAGGTTATTGTAGCAGGAATAAACAAAGCAAATGCTAGAAAACTCAGTGAACCCAAATGCATGAAGGGGCAAACAAGTATGGAAAGACTAGAAAGTTCACATTGCATAGTGGACTGCCCGCGCCTAAAACCAGAAGACCTGACAATCCTCAGGTAGCATGTGACTAGTGGTTGCACTTTACAGAGGAGCGCTCTCCTTTGCTCCAATGGCCTACATCACTTGGTTTATCTGGGAAAGCCCACCTCCCTCATTCACCTTGCCATGGTAGCCCATAGGCATTTGGCTTTCTCATCCTGAGTGAACATAACATGTTTAAACTCTTCAGTCTGTATTCTTTCCCTTCCCCACCACAGCCACCCCCTCGTGTGTTGGACCTGGAGCCCCCGTCCGTCCGACCGCCCCACAGTGTCCCAGCGTCTTGCTTGCAGCCACTCACACAGCTCTTGTTCATCCTTATGATTTCATCTGTTTGGGCTGCGGCCCACTTTTCTCAAATATTTCCTACTGCCATTTCTGTAAAAACTTACACTAACGATTGATTTCATACACTAAGGATTTTAGGACAATTCTTACATCAGTTCCACAATATTTCATGTCAATCATTTTACAAAGAAAGAAAGAGATTCAGGGAGTTTATGAAACTATAGAAATTGTAGAGTTATGGAAATTTTAACAATTTTAGAATTGTTTACCAGTTGTGGGATTAGTAAAAGAAAAGTTCGGGATTGGACTCCTAGTTTTCTAACTACAAAATATAAACTCTAGCACTCATATGACAAACTAAAGCACATGAAAAGATATTTCCATATTTCTAACTCATTTTGAACTCTTTCCTGTAATGTCTGTTAACTTGTTTGCATGTGTGTTTATATCATTTTTTATATTGCTTTTAAATCTCTTTAATTCCAGGAACTGAATCTACCATTTCTTTATTTTCAGTTTTACTTAGATTGAGATTTACATTCAATTAATATTCTTTGAGCATCTACTGTGATCTAGACATCCAGTAAAATTTTTCATGTACATAAATTTTATCAAATATGTAAGACACTGCAAGACATGCATTATTTTTTGTACTTTCAGAAGTGGTCACTGACTTCTAAATCTCTAAAGAGGATAAGACTGGATTTGAATATAAGGAGTCTGACATTAGGCTCCAAGCTATTCCCACTACAAGGCCATTGCTTACAATGAACTTAAATACAAAGGGAACATTTTGCTTATCCTTGCTAAGTGAATGAATGAAGACTAAAAAGAAGTCAATGGCAATGTAATAAAAGAAATCCAAATAGAGATATGTATTATGATAATATAAACTTCTCATAAACCATTTGCATGGATATCATCCTGAAGGGAATACAAAGCCACAGAAGATTGTGAGAAGGACAGTAAGCACTGTTCTTTAAAAGATTAGCTAGCAGTGCGGTTTAGGGCAGAATAAAATAGAAGAGGTTAAGGACAAAATTGAAAGTTAGGGAGACAGTTGAATGCAGATGTAATTGACTAAAATAATGCACCAGCATCCTAGCAAGAAGCAGGGTTAGAGGTGACTCCTTAATACATAAAACTTTAACTTGAAGAGAATAAGTAGGGTTTGTAAGCAGGATTGGATAAAAGATGCATATACAATAGACAGACAGATAGACAGACAAGGTAGAGTTGGCCCCTCCTTCTAAACTATTTTCTTGTCCCTGAGCTCAGTGACAACTTTAACCCTGCCCATGGCCCTGGCTCAGTATTTAAAAGAGTTGGCTCCACCTCACAGAGCAGTGGTGACCTGAATTGGAATTGTGAGTTTCTATTTACCTGGTTATCCCCACCTCACTACCTCCTATAACAACTCGTGTTTTTCTTGGGAGACTTTATATATTGCTTTTCTATGCTTTATTAGATATGGTGTGCATACTATGTATTACTTAGCAAGTATAAGCAAAATATTTCCTTTGTATTTAAGTTCATTTTAAGCACTGGCCTTGTATTGGGAATAGCTTGGAGCCTAATGTCAGACTCCTTATATTCAAATCCAGTCTTATCCTCTTTAGAGATTTAAATGTCAGTAACCACTTCTAAAAATAAAAACAATAATACATGTCTTGCAGTGTATTACATATTTGATAAAATTTATGTACATGAAAAATTTTCATTTTTCATTTTCATTTAACTCATTTTATCTAGGGGCTTCTACAACTCTTATCACAATCCATACATCCATCCATTGTGACAAGCACATTTGTACCATTTATTGCCATCATCATTCTCAGAACAGTTTCTTTCTACCTGAGCCCTTAGTATCAGGTCCTCATTTTTCCCCTCCCTCCCCGACCCTAGCACAAGATCATGTTTCCCAAGCTATGTTCAGACCAGATTCTGAAATACAGGAATAAGCCAAGTATAACGTGTGCTCTCAAACTTTTATTTTCCTAATATATCTTAAAATTTTCTGATTGGAATATACAGATACAGCATTTTCAAAGCTACCAAGGGGCGCTTACTCCTTAGACATCTATTTATGAGGCTACATTGGAAAGGTACATTGTTAAAATAAATGAACAAAGTGTCATGATTGGGGAAGGTGATCTCTAAATGTTCAGTAAATGGAATAGTGCTCTGTGACAGGCAGTCATACTTCACATTTTAATTATGTTGTTTTACAATTTCCCTGGCATTTTAGTTCTGCTACTTATGTGGTGATGGTGTCTCTGTTTACCCACTTGTATTTACCATGCTTGCTCTTGGACTATTAACTTTCATGTTATGGATCATAAATCCACTGTGTGTACACAACTTAACTGCCTCTACATTTGTTGGCCTATATCAATATAGGAAACAAAGATATTTCTCATCCTAGTTGATGTGTTTCTCAACTTGGCCTCACCTATACTGTAGTAGCAAACATCCCCAAGTATCAATGGTTCATATCACAAAGACTTAACTCTTGCCCCGGTTACTTTCCCTGCATAGGTTATCAGTGGCTCTTCTCCATACTCTTTCGTCTCTGAAACCCAAGGCAGGAGCATATCTGAAATACCTTATTCTTCAAACAAAAGGAAAAGAGCATGATGAAATCGCACAATAACTCATAACACATGTGTTTCAGTTTGGAAGAAATGAGTTTCACTCAGATTTCTTTGAATTCAGCAAGTTGCCTTACTAAGCAGTGTTTTCATGTGTCAGGTAAGTATAATCCTTGCGTAGGGTGAGAGTAGCAAATTGTTTTAGCTTAATGGAGTCCAAATAATATACTAGACCTTTCTTTTCCAAACATGCCCAAAATAGAAATCTATCAGCAAATTGATTTACACTAAGCCCTCATTTATTGGCATGGTTATAGTTTGGTTTGCAAAACCAAGTCTTTATGCAAAAATCAGCATTATGTGAAGATATAAGATGATGACATCATTATATAACTTCCAGACAACATTATTATATAACTGTCAAACCATTGAGAAGTATGACCAGCCAACTTGACACATAGTAGCCAGTGTTACTCTCACCACGCAAATTCGTGTTTATTACTTCCAGGGGTACATGGTTAGTATACAAAATAGTATGATAGAAAATGTTTCACTATTGTCATATTTTCAAAATGTGGGGAAAGATAGTAAGTAGGAAGTACGTGCATAATAAAGTATCTTGGCTTAGATATTTAATTGATACTGAAAAAAGCCAAATTATTAGTTTTATTTTTAATTTCATATTCTAGCAGATATATTCATTACTTTTGATTCACCCATTTATTTCCTATTAGCCCAAACTCTGAGCAACTTGATCAGGCTTCTGGAACATGAAAAACACCTGTTTCTCCTCTAAATTGAAAGATAGCATAAATGAAAAATTGGATATTCTCCATTGAAGTCGTGTGGGAGGCTGTCCTTTCTGAAACCATTTTCTAATAGACAAACTTCACTGTGATAAATTCAAGATAGAAAAATTAAACAAAATAAGAACACTAAGAACATTATTTATAGGTATAAAAATAATTTTAATCATGAGATTAAAGGGCACAGTTTGCTATTTATGTCTGTTTAGTGTGCAACACAATAAGGATTATGTGTACCATAAATAGAAAAACTGGGTCATAAGATTTACTTTATCACAACAATAAACTCTGTTTATATATTTACTTATTGCTGAGGAGTTACAGATAATCTTCTCACCACCTGAATAATAACACCGGGGATTCCCAGGCCATTGATAATGATACTTGTCTTTTCCTTGCACAACTAGAAGCCCACTGATGATCACAGGCTTCCACAATTTTGTTCAATTCTATAAAACTACACTTTTTTCTGAAGCTCAAACAATTTCTCTCATACCAAACAAAAAACTCCACTATCATGGAATTGATGCCAACTCACACAGACCCTGTATAGAGTTTTAGAGGCTATAAATCCTTATGTGAGATAATAGCCATATTGTTCTCCTAAGGTGCATCAAATAGAATTGAACCACTGGTTTTGAGGTTAGCAGTTCACAGCTACCTGATAGCACTACCAGACTCTCAAAAACAAAACTCTCTGCCCTTCAGTGGATCCTGACTGCTAGTAACCTTTTAGAACAGAGTAAAACTCTACCTTGGTTTTCCACCCTTTAAATCTCTATAGGAGTAGACAGTCTCATTTTCCTCCCACGAAGTAGCTAGTAGGTTTGAACTGCTGACTGGTGGTTATCAGCTCCACATGAAACACACTATGCCACCAGAGCTCACTAAGAGAGCCACCAAACCAACAACCGAACAAACAAATTCACTGCCATGGAGTAGAATCCCATTCCTCGCAACCCTATAGGACAGAATAGAATTACCCCTGAGGGTTTCCAAGACGACAGCTCCTTGTGGGAATAGGAAGCATCTTTCTCCTTGAGTGACTGATCCTTTGGGACTGTTGGCCTTGCTATTAACAGCCAAGTGAAACGGACCGCATCACCACAAATCTCCACTGCCATTGAGTCAATGCTGACGCATAGTGACCCAACGCGTTTCCAAGACCGTCCCTGTTCACAGGAATGGAAAGCCCAGCCTTTCTCCCGTGGAGCTGCTGGTGGTTTCAAACTGCCTCCATGTAACTAGCAGCCTGACTCATAGCCACTACACCGCCAGTGCTCCTTAATTCTTACATAGTGTGACTGCTAAGGAGACAGAGGATTCTTTATCTTATAAGGTATGTCAAGAAAAGAATAATTCAACAGTGGAACAGAGCTTTATTAAGAAAATAAAGAGCAGAATCTTGCAAGTGGGGAGGTGTGGGGGGAGGTCAGATCCTTACTATTGCTGCCAGATGACTGTCTCATCCCACCACAGGGGTGGGCCTGCTCCCTGCCACTGGGGACAATGGACAGGCTCCTGTGGGGAGAATTCCCATCCTACTGATAATGGTCTCTACCAGTTCGGCCAGGAACAGGCCAAACTGGCTCTGTGACATCCTGAATCTGGGATCCACCCATCTTGTCACGTGTATACCCAATCCCTCCTCTTCCTATTGTGTGTATGTCCCTAGACCACCCCTTCTTATTGCTGTGTAACCTATAGTGCAGCCCCTCCCTGTGACGTATGTCTCTACCTGTAATTAGTGGGCTGGCATGCCCCCCAAAAGGTATATAGGCGTGGGTCAGCAATATAGAGCTCTCTGACCTCTCTCTCGGACCTCTCTCTCTCTCGGACCTCTCTCTCTGGCTCCCCTCTCCTCTCCTCCCCCTCTCCTCTCCAGTCCTCTCTCCCTTGTTCCCTTGCCCTCCTTCCCTTCCCCCTCCCTCCACATGGACCACCAAGCTGGGCTGAGGTGAGCAATGCTATCATGTAATGTGTCTGACTGCATCATTGTAATATCTCTTTTATCTCTCAAGCTCTTGATGACTTTAATATAATACTTATATTAAAGTATTAATATAAGTATTAGATTAATTAAGTAACCGTACAATTGGGCTTACTGAACCCGGTAGTAGTAGCAGCAGCGGGTGGGGGCTGGCCACTCACCCCTCCATTGCCAATTTAATTTAATACTACAGGGAGGAGCATGACAGGCAAAGTGTTCAAGTACCTGACTACAGTTTCCCAAGACTAAGTGATTGTGTCTTATCATATAATAAGAAGAACTTGCAAACAAATCCTCTAAGTAGAGTTTTCCTGGAATGGTTTGATTTATTAAGATGAAGCATATGTGACATTATTCTCAAGATAGAGTTGACCATGAAGGCTTCAGGGATGCCCTGTAGAACTCACTATGGAATATTACTGTGTTAGGTCACATTGTCTAAAGAAACAAACCAGAGACACTCAACTATACATAAGAAATAACTTGAAATCCTGAAATAACCTTATATCAAGAAGGCATCCTAGCCCCATGCACCTCAAATCCCTAAGTCCTATCCTAGCTCTGTCCCTCTTCAGACTCACAGAGCTGCTGGCCCACAAGGCGGAAAGGTGAAGTGTGAAGCTGATGGGCACAGTCATGTGGCTCCGAGGTGAATGGCAGAGTGCCCATAGCTCTCAGGGATGAGCAGCCCACCTGGGGCAGCTCCTGGACACAGGCAGAGTCCCAGCAACGAAGGCAAAGCAGCAGAGAGGGGCAGGAGTTCCAAATTTCTCTCACGCTTATACAAGAAGGGTTCTGGCACCAAGGAGCACTTGTCGGATGGTGGTGATACTGGTAGATTGGGCCCCACCCCAACCTTACCCAGGAGTGTCTCCTTGACAGAAAATCAGCCAAGCATCTTAGGCTTGCCAGACTTCTTCCCTTGCACTGCTCCTCTGCACAATGGGCTACTTACTGCCTGTTTTCTGAATAACAACTTTTCTGAAAAACAACTGTAGAAGAGCTCGCGAAGGGGTGGTGAACTCAATTTTCCCTTTGCTTTCAGGATATGAGGTTTAGCAGTTTTGTGTGCATTTTTTAGATGCTCTGCTTGCTTGTAAATTTCCTTTACATACTTTCTAAAATGATTTATCAAGGGGTTCCTGGGGCCCATAGCTTTCTCAATAGAAAATGGTTTAGTATGAAAAGTCAGTGAGATAACATATCCTTTTAAAAAGTAAAAGGAAAACTACATTCCACATGTGAGTGAGTGGTTTTCAGACAGCTCCTTCCTTTCCTACTCTGTACCTACTTTGACCAGATCAAAGCAACAGCAGCAGAAACGATTTCAAACCCCAAATCCATTTTCAAACACCAAGTGAAGTGAGTTATAAGTTACTTATAATTAAGCATATGTCAGCCACTTGATTTTTATAGATTATTTCTACTCTTTGATCCATTCTAATGTGCCTAAGGCGGTGTAGTGGTTACGCGCTGGGCTGTGATAGTGTGGTCAGCAGTTTGAAACCACCAGCAGCTCCTAGGAAGAAAGACTAGGCTTTACACGCTTGCAAACCATTACAGTCTCAGAAACCCACAGGGGTCACACAGCATCAGCATTGACTCAATGGCAGGGGGTTTAGTTTTTGGTTCAGGATAATCATAGCGCAAATAGCATTCTCATCTCTTACTGTTTGGTGCTCTTTCTTAAAAGGCAGGAGATGAACCAAAACTGGAGTCAGTACAGTACGTACTAAACATGTCTAGTCTCTGATAAACAAGGTTCAAATTGACACTGTCATGAAGTCAGGTATTTGGTGTGGTTTTCCCTGATCCATGTGCTCTGGGCACCATCTTGCATTGTTCAAAGCCCTTTCTATTGGGAAAGATTGAACAGGAATCTGTACTACCAAAAATAATTTGAATTTATATAACATGGAATAAGACAAAACTTTCTGCAATCCTGCTTCCCAACATTTCTCTATAGAGTTCTTATACCTTCCTATAACATAAATATTTGGTTTTCTCTATGGTGTGTGGAGTCTGAAATACCTACTCTGAAACTAATTTGACTCTACTATAATAATTACTTAACTATCTAATTGCATTGTGTATCTACTAGTGCACCATCAATCTGAC
The DNA here is from genome assembly GCF_000313985.2 of Echinops telfairi. Classification (NCBI taxonomy): domain Eukaryota; kingdom Metazoa; phylum Chordata; class Mammalia; order Afrosoricida; family Tenrecidae; genus Echinops; species Echinops telfairi. The sequence goes on from NW_022111368.1 coordinate 40,169,327, forward strand.
AAAAGATATGGAAATAAAAAATCTTGGTATCTTTCATTTGGAATAATGCTAGAATCCATGTGCTAGAAGAAAATATGGTTTTAGAATATCAAGGATAGACAGATGATAAAAGTTTAGTACTGCTCCCTCAATACAAGAGCACTTGCTCGACTAAATGGATGTTCCATGATACCCACCTTCCCAACACGATCACTGAAGACAAATGGTGTATAAGCAAATGTGGTGAAGAAGGCTGATGGTGCCCAGCTATCGAGAGACATAGCATCTGGGGTCTCAAAGGCTTGAAGGTACACAAGTGGCCATCTAGCACAGACGCAACAAATCCCTCATGAAGAAGCACACCAGCCTGTGTGATCACAAGGGGTCGAAGGGACCAGGTATCAGGAATCAAAAAACAAAAAATCATATCATCATGAATGAGGGGGAGTGCAGGGTGAGGATCCTAGGCCCACCTGTAGGCACTGGCACATCCCTTTGCAGAGGGGTAGTGGGGAGGAGACAAGTCACTCAGGGTGCAGTGTAGCATCGATGAAAAACATAACTTTCCTGTAGTTCTTAAATGCTTCCTCTCCCCCTCTCCCCACTATCATGACCCCAATTCTACCTTACAAACCTGGTGAGACCAGAGGATATACACTGGTGCAGTTAGGAACTGGAAACACAGGGAATCCAGGACAGATGAGAACCCCTCAGGACTTGTGGTGAGAGTGGTGATACCGGGAGGGTGGAGGGAAGGTGGGGTAGAAAGGGAGAACCAATTACAATGATCTACATATAACCTCCTCCCTCAGGTACGGACAACAGAAAAGTGGGTGAAGAGAGACATTGGGCAGTATAAGATATGATAAAATAATAATAATTTATAAATTATCAAGGGTTCATGAGAGAAGGGGAGCAGGGAGGGAGGGGAAAAAATAAGGAGCTGATTCCAAGGGCCCAAGTGGAAAACAAATGTTTTGAGAATGATGGGAGCAACAAATGTACAAATGTGCTTGACACAATGGATGTATATATGGATTGCGACAAGAGTTGTATGAGCCCCCAATAAAATGATTTAAATTTAAAAAAATAAGTCCTAGAAAAAATAAAAGTGTCTTGGAATTCAGGCTTGGATATCTGTTCTGTTTTCAGCAAGTCACAGTCTTGAAACTACTATAGAACAGCGTGATTATGTACATACGGAGTCACCAGGAGTTGGACTCAATGGTAACAAATAATAACAAAATTAAATTACACATACAGAATCCTAGAACTCACTGTATTGTCATTAATTTAAATTAACATAACATTTACTGAGAAAAAAATTTAGTGCTGATTTAGTATAAACAATTAATTAATAATTTTGTATTTGTGGGTTTTTTATTTGTAGGAACAAAAATCATACTTTTTAACTTGTGTAGTTGCCCATGATAAGAAAGAAAACACACACACGTGCATTTCTGTGCATGGTTTGCAATTACGTAATTATGTTCTGATTAGTGAATATAAGTGGAAGTATTGTGACAGCTTCTTGAAGAAGCACACCAGCCTATGTGATCACGAGTTGTCAAAGGGATCACTGTACAAGGCATCATCAGAAC
>NW_022111368.1:40172272-40175706 GCF_000313985.2 Echinops telfairi
ACCCTCCCGGTATCGCCACTCTCACCACTGGTCCTGAGGGGTCCATCTGTCCTGGATTCCCCATGTTTCCAGTTCCTATATGTACCATTGTACAGCCTCCGGTCCAGCCGGATTTGTAAGGTAGAATTAGGATCATTATAGTGGAGGGGAGGAAACATTCAAGAACTAGAGGAGAATTGTATGTTTCATCATTGCTACACTGCACCCTGATTGACTCATCTCCTTCTCGCAGTCCTTCTGCAAGGAGATGTCCAATTTCCCAAAGATGCCCCCCCCCCAAAAAAATCATAGCATTGTGAATGAGGGGAAGTGAGGAGTGGGGACCCAGGGCCCATCTGTTGGAAATTGGAGAAAAATATCTTAAGTGCCCATTCAGTTGCAAAAATCATTGTTAGAGATAATATTTATATTACGATCATTTCTAATTTCAAATCTTGCATTTCTACCCTCCCCCTTTGGAATATACAGCATCAGGGTTAGTACTGAATGTGGCTAAAATGGAAATAATCCAAAGATAATGAAATATAAAATTTGATATTCATGATGACATCATATTGCATGGAAATGTTATTGATTTACCAAGAAAGGTGTCCATTACAACTTGTTGAGTCAGGGCCATTTTCTAGGATATTTAGGCTTCAATCTCTGAAGGCACTGAAACTGAAGGCAACTCTGAATGTCCTAACCAGGTTCTGGAACTCTCCTACTTTCTAGCGGCTCCCTCTCAGGCTCCCTGTGCCATTCTTCTCCGCATTTCTGTTTGAGACTGATCAAATGTGCAACAAAGATGCACCTATAATTTCTGGCAGTAGGAACACAAAAGTTGGAAAATGCAGCCTTGGTGATAAAAATGAAGCTATAGATAAAATGACAGAATTATGGAAGACCAATGACTTCATTATACATACCTTTTTCAGCAATATAGTCAGTGACTGTACACCTATACTTCACCGGATGGAATACACAGGAATAAAATGGATTATCTCTCTAGCAAGAGATGAGAGAGATGCTCAATATCTTCAGCCAAAACACGGAAGGGGGTTAACTGTAGAATGGTGCATCAGTTGCTCAAATGCAAGTTCAGATTGAAGATGAAGAAAATTAATACAAGTCCTCAAGAGCAAAAAATGACCTTGACTATATCATAACTGAGTTTACGGTGCATCTAAAGAACAGAATCGATGTAGAGAAAACACGTTAGGAATCTGGAATGACAACAAGAACATCATACATGGTCACTGAAACTATTGAATTATATGAAATATTCATTATATGCCGATAAAACTTTAGGGTAAAAAAAGAATTCAAGGTACTTGAAATTAATTGTGCCTTGAAATATAAAATCACAGAAATTCTTCTTGCTTAATGATTTGATTTATTTATGAAACTCTGTTAAAAATGGGGGGAAAAATGCTCGTGATTTTTAATGCAGGGAAATTATGATGTGTTTCATCCCAATCCAAGGTACCCAAATATTTTATCAAATAAAAATATAAAAATGTGAAAAAAAATCATACATGAAGAAAGCAAAAGGACAAGAAGGGAAAAAAATAAAAGAAACGGACATATCAAAGCAGATGTCCAAAGAGACTGAAATGTGCTCTTGAGCACAGAATAGCAGAACTAAATGGAAGAAATGATAAAATAAAGGAGCTGAACAATAAATTTCAAAGAACATCTTGAGAAGACAAAATAGACTATTATAATGTACGGTTCAAAGACTCGGAGTTAGATGCCCACAAAGGAATACTATATTCAACATAACTCAAGGCGATAGAATTGAAGAAAAGAATCAAGCCTCAAATTGAAATATTGAAGGGTTCTATGGGCAGAGTCACCGCATCAAAAAGAATTGGTTGACATACCACCACGAGAAGAGGCAGTGTGCCATACAAGTAAGAGCCAAGGTTAATGAAGAAAGAAGTCCAATGGCACTGAAATAATTAGCAAAAAAATGCAAGGCTCCAAGAATTGACATAATACCAATGGAAATGTGTCAACAAAGGGATGACACGCTTGTCCGTGCCAAGAAGTTTGGATGACAGTTACCTGCCAACCAACTGGAAGAGATCGTCATTCCAAAGAAAGATGAACCCACAGAATGTAGGAACTACAGAACAATAAACTTAATATAACATGAAATTAAATTTTTGTTGTAGGTAATTCAAAATTGGTTGCAGGAATCTATCGACAGGGAGCTCCTATAAATTCAAGCTGCATTCAGAAGAGGCGGTAGCATACGGGATCTAATTGCTGACACCAGATGGATCTTGGCTGAAAGCAAAGACTATCTGAAAGATGTTTATTTTCATTTTATTGACTATAAAAAGGTACTTGACTGTGTGACTCATAATAAATTATGGATAACATTGAGAAGAATGGGAATTCCAGAACTCTCAATTATTCCAACAGTGCCAGGGAATACCGAGTGCTTTACAACTGAGAAAGGTCTGCATCCGGTTTCTATGCTGCCAGTATACTTTGTTGATCTGATGAGGACATAATCTGAGAGGTTGGACTCTGCAGAGAAGAACGTGACATCGAAAGGCTGGTTAGCAACTGTGAGACGCCTGAGACACAGCCTTGCTGGTTGAGTGAGGAGGACTGGCCGCACTTGCTGATGAGGATCAAGGACGGAAGCCTTGAGCAGGTACGTCAGTAGGTATTCGAACCCAAGGTAAACAAAGTGGAAAAAAATCCTCACAACTGAGCCCATAGACAACATCATAATAAAAAGAGAAAAGACTGACGTTGCCAAGGATTTTGTTTTGCTTGATCCACAATCAAATCTATGTAATTCCTTTTGTCTGCTAGCTGTGAGTTTAGCTTACTTTCTTGCTGGTTCGCTAAGATGTAAATATAGCTTATTGATTTAAGCTCTTTTCTCTTTTTTAAAATGGGCATGCCCAGCTAAAAATTTTTCCCTGGCCACTATTTTTTTCTCAAAATCTTGTTAATTATCTTGGTGATATTTGTGAAACAATGTTTTTTTAAAGGTATGTTCTTTAATTTCGGTATGTTTTTGAACTTTCCGTTTTCCTTTACAATTAACTTGTAGCTTTATCGTATTGTGGTCAAAATAAGTTGTAATATTTCTTTTCCCCTTAATTAGTTGAGACAACTGTTATGGGATATCATATAGTCCACTCTGGACTGTTCCATATGCATTAGAGAAGAACTTTTACACTGATGTTGGGTATAGTGTTGTGGTTATATAATTGTTCATATCATTGTTTGTGAATTTCAGAGTATTAAGAGTGATGAGGTGGAGTCTAGCCTGTCAATCAGATCATAGCCAATGAGACCTTTCCTGTGTGGGCATGTCCTCCTGAGAATTCTGGGAACTCCTGTATTCTTCATTGGAAGTAGGAATCTCTCTCTCTCTCCCTTTCTCTCTCTCTCTCTCTCTCTCTCTCTCTCTCTCTCTCTCTCTC
>NW_022111368.1:40175806-40191034 GCF_000313985.2 Echinops telfairi
TCTCTCTCTCTCTCTCTCTCTCAGCTCACTCCCTGGGAGACATTGCAGCTGACCAGACACATGGACCTATGCTAGTGCCCTGAGCTGGAGGAGCCATGTGGAGACCCCATGCCAACCCGGAGATGCTTACACCACCACTGGCTCCATAAGATTCCCACCTACCAGATTGTAATCTTCCTGCATTTGGTGTCATTGCTGGTGTTTCATGAGTCTGAAGAGGACTTTATACATTGGTATGGAACATATGGGCTGATATTGAACTTATGGACTTGATCATGGACTTGATCTGGACGGGTCTAGGATGTTTTCTCATTATAAGTGTCTCTATGAATTTGTTTCTCTAGTCAACCAAAACTGACACAGTGTTTTGTTTATTTCTATTAGATCAAGTTGATTTATAGAATTATTTGTGTCCTATATTTCTTTAATTATCTTTAATCTAGATCTATCGATTATTTAAAATGGGTTATTGAGGTTCTTATTTATTATAGAACTGTCTGCTTCTCCATTCAATTCAGTATATTTAGGGTCTTTAGGTGAATATATGTTTAGAATGATTACAGCTTTGTGATTACTGAGTTTCTTTTATGAATATTTATTTAATGCCACTATAATAATTTTTGGTTTATAGTTTATTTTGATTAATATTGATATTACCACCCCAATTTTCTTTAGGTTACTGTTGTATGCAATGTCTTTTCATTCTAACACTTTCAACCTATTTGTATTTGGGGATCTAATGTGAGTATCTTATAAATAGCACGAATTTGGGTCTTTTATTTTTTTGTCCCTTTAATCTCTATTTCTTAATTAATAATTTAATATTTACATTTAAAGTATATTCTGGTAAGGAATAACTTATTTCTATCACTTTTTAATCCTTTTTTGTGTCTTGTATCATTTTATTTTTCATGTCCCCTACTACTGACTTCAGTTATGCTTACTTTATTATATACGTATAGTATGCCCTTTTATTCTTTTGTCATTTCCATTTGTGTTTATTTTTAGCTATATTTTTAGTAATTATCATAAGGTTTAGAGTTAACATCTTGAATTATAACAAGTTAGTTGAAAATGATACCAATTTTGCTTCTCGGTATGCAAAATATATGTTCTTGTTATTTTGTTAGGTGCCATTGACTCAGCTCTGTGACCCGAGGCACAAGAAAAGAAACAATGCATGGTCCTCACAATTGTTCCTATGTCTGAGCCCTTGATGCAGCCACTATGCCAATCCATCTCATAGAGGGCCTTCCTCTTCTTTCCTGCCCTTCTGCTTTACCAAGTAGGATGCCCTTCTCTGGGGACCGGTCTCTCCTGACAATATGTACAAAGTATATAAGACAAAGTCTTGCCATTCTTGCCTTCAAGGAGTACTCTGACCTCACTTCTTCCAACACAGATTGTTTTTTGGTTGTTGTTGTTGTTTTAGCAGTCCATAGTATTTTCAATATTCTTCTCCAGCACCACAGTTCCAATACATCTATTCTTCATTCTTCCTTATTCAATGTCCATCTTTCATAATCATATGAGGCAATGGAGAATACCATGACTGTGTTAGGTACACCTTAGTCCTCAAATTAACACGCTTGCTCTTCAGTACTCTAAAGAGGTTTTGTGCTGTGGATTTACCTAATGCAATAAATCTTTTGGTCTCTTGACTACTGCTTCCATGAGCATTGCTTGTGAATCCAAGCAAGACAAAAACCTGGAAAACTTCAATATTTTCTCCATTTATCATGATGTTAACCTGTTGATCACGTTGTGAAAATTTTACATTGAGTTACAATTCATACTGAAGGCTACAATCCTTGATCTTCATCAGCAAGTGCTTCAAGTCCCTCTCACTTTAAGCAAGCAAGGTTGTGTCATCTGCATATCACAGGTTGTTAATAACCCTTCCTTCAATTTTGATGCCACATTCTTTATATAATTCAGTTTCTTTTATATAAAGATCTTTCTTATAGACATATGAGTGTCTATGAATTTGTTTCTCTAGTCAACCCAGAATAACACAGTGTTGGTGACGAATACTGAAAGTACAACAGACTGCCGAAACTACTAAGAAGAGACAATGAAGGAAAGCTTGACTCCCCGCTTCAGCAGAAGGTGCTGAAAACCATGTACATAACTTCAAACCATTGTCAGATCTGTTCTTATGATGTTCCAAATCTCTCCTTTTATTCTGTCATCAAAAAAATTGCATCTTTATACATTATGCATTGATTAACATAGATTTTTAAATATTATTTATTATATTGTATTTAATTAATACAAGCAAAATAGGAACTACAAAAAGGAAAGCAATAATGCTAGACTTTATATTTACTTGTTATTATGTTTAACAGTATTTTTATTTCCTCTGAGAAGCCAAATATATGAAGCAGAATATGTCATCCTAATTTGAGGAAAAACTCATTAATAACCAGTGATATGCAAATGAAACCACCTTGAAGGATTTGAAGCATTTCTGATGACAGCAAATACTATAGACTTCAATGTGCACTACATCTCCATTTACAGAAAACAAAAGTCCTCACAGTTAGCAGTAAATAGAAAATATGGAACATGTCAAGGACTTCATCTTACTTGGGTATGGAATCCATACACATGGAAACATCAGTCAAAAATTCTAACCACATATTGCCCAGTGCAAATATGCTACAAAATACACTTAAAGGGTTAAAAAGCAAGATTATCACTTTGAAGATTAAGATGTGCCTGATGTAGCCATGGTACTCTCCATTTCCTCATACAAAATCTGGACATTAAATAAAGAAGACAAAAGAAGAATATATGTCTTCAAAGAATATGATGCTGGAAAACAATATTGTGTTGGCTACTTAGAATTAAGTAATCAAATGTTTGACTATGAAAGAAATGACAGGTTCCAGTGAAATGGCATCATACTCATTGTCAGGAAAGACATTGTGACAATTGTACATTGAATAAGGAAGAAGAAAGAATAATATATGCATTTGAATTATCGTGTTTGTGGTAGTTACATAATCTGATGTCAATTTGGGACTACAGAGGATTAAGAGTGAAGGGGTGGAGTCTAGTCTGTCAATCAGATCATAGCCAATCAGGTCTCTGTGTGTGGTAGACAACTACCTAGCCAACTTTGCCTCATGTCCTTTGGACATGTTGTCAGGAGAGACCAGTCCTTGGAGAAAGACATAATGGTTGGCAAAGGCAAATGACAGGGGAAAGAGAAAGGCTCTCAAGAAGGCGGACCGACACAGTGGCTGCACCAGTGGGCCCAAGCATAACTATTGTGAGTATGGCCTGTGACTGACGTTTGCACATACAGACCATTGTCCTGAGTCGGCATTGACTCCTCAGCACCCAGCACAAAGAATAGTGATTATACCATGGACTGCCAGGATAATGAACAAATCTTTCTTGAAAAAAAAAAAAACAGGCGAACTGCTCCTTGGCATCAAAATTACAAGACTTCATGTCATGTGCTCTAAACAAGTTATCAGGATAAAGGACACCATATTTGCTAAGATCAAGGGTCAACAAACTAGAGGAAAATACTCAATGAAATGGTAAGATATAGCTAATTACTTATTATGGCCATTCTACCAATAGTCCTACATTGTTGATGGACTGTGAATTCTAGCTTCTATCACTATGGTTGCTGTTGTCCTTAGGCCCCATATGACCCGATGCACCGCAGAATGAAACTCTGCATGGTCTGGCACCATCCTCACAATTGTTTCCATGCCTGAGACCATTGTTGCCGCCATGGTGTCAATCCATCTCACACAGGGCCTTCCTCTTTTTCACCGCCCTTCCACTTCACCAAGCACGAGGTCTTTCTCCAGGGACTGGTCTCCCCTGACAATCTGTCCAGAGTATGTAAGATGAAGTCTTGCCACCCTTACTTCTATGGAGCACTCTGGCCTACCTTCTTCCAAAACAGTCGTATCCGTCCTTTTAGTAGTCCATGGTACTTTCAATTTTTTTCTCCAGAAACAGAATTCAAATGCAGTAAGTGTGGTTCGAGTCCCATTTTTGAAGGGGTTTTCTATTATGTTAATGATACAGGATGAAGGTGAGACATGTTTGGTTCTCACCTGACTACAAGTCATCACCCTTTGTTTCCTTAGAGGTATGGTCTGCAAAATTTTTAAGAAATTATAAAATATAATATAAAATATAAATATATACATATAGATTGCTATGAAAACTATCTTTATGACCTCCCCTTCTGACTCAGTATGCCCAAGAGATTAGTCCTGAGTCATTGGTAATTAACATAATCCTTTGCCAGTTACTACCCAAGACTCAGGTAGTCATCTTGATGTGAATCTTAGCATGCATTTTGGCCTGGCAAAGCAAGGTGATCTACTTTCACTTTCAGATATTTAACACTCTAACTCTGGACCCTGCGTCTGCTTTGCCTCAAATCTGACATCCAGTTCTAGAGATTTGAGTCACAGCCTACCACCCGACCTGATTGACCAGTTCTATAGGTTAGTGGATGAAGAGTATTCTGCAGGCAGATATCTAAATTGGTTTGGGACTTAGAGGCTCCCACAACATGTTTGTCATTTCCTGATGATCCATGAAGTCTTTGAGACATTGACGTGACTTGCCGAACCCTGGGATGAGAGTCACAGAATAGAGTAAGGAGAAGAATGGTGGCTGATACCAGAGGCAATGGAGTGGTCCAGCATTTTTGAAATTTCTTTAATTTCCACTTCATTCGAACTAGTCTTATATTAATCTTCCTAAAATAAATTATTTTCACACATGGATTAACACAAGGACTCTTACAATAAGCTCAAACCTGCAATGGCTGTGAGGAGGTTACGGGACAGGCAGTGTTAGGTTCTGTCTGTAGAGAGGGTTGTTATCAGTCAGAAACAACTTGACCCCTCACAACAACTTGAGTGGTTTTCTAATCTCCTGTCATCTCATCCAGAAGGATTCCCTTCATAATTTCTCATAGGCCCGGTCCACTGGTGACAGGCTTTCTTCTCTTGTGTCTATGTATATTTTCCTTCATCCGTTGGTTTATTGTGTTTCTCCTTCAATAGATTGTAGGATTCAGCAGATTAGAAACAAATGTAGCAACCTATATTCAGCACTTACAATAATGCCTGCAAAATAGTAAGCTTACACACAGAAACACAGAAAGAATGGTAAATAAAATACAAAAAGAGGAAAGAATGGCAGCGAAAAAGCTCTCAGCAACCTTTTTTTCTGTGATGGGAAATCTGGGCTGCAATACAAGAAAGCAAAGCCAATTTAGACGTGAGGGTGGGGGCTGAAATTTAAAGAATTGGTTCCAGATTTTTCCTGAAATTTAATTAGGGCTTTGATTTTTTCCCCCAAAGCATCCTTTGTTTTTAAGGATGAGTTAATATTCTTCCAATAAAGTTTATCTAAGTTAGTTTGCTGGGTTGATTTCAATTTTGACTTAAGGAACACCCTTCTGTAGAGAAAACAACCTTACTTCATTGTGAGAATGAAAGATATGGTATTAAATCACATTTGTGGCTTACCATGCAAAGCTATCAGGAACAATTTAGGGAAAAGTCAAATTACGAGGACTTTCCATAAGTTGTTTCCAAGCACAGGTAGATCTTAGTGCATTAGGCCAAAATGACATCTGTCGTTTTTAAACATATTAAGTTTCATAGAACAGAAATTCCTGCTGTCTCTGGGGGAAAAAATTTCATAACATTTATTATAACATAATCTCGGTCTCATTTGCAATGATAACACCTAATCCTCAAATTCTTGAATAGCTGGTGCCTCTGACTACACCATGCCCCCACTCCCTATCAACTCTTCAGTAAACCACTCAAACAACCATTCATGATAAAGCATTAATGTAGTGCTTTCTGTGTTCCAGGGGCTGTCCTATGAACTATGAATGGAAAACCACGGGTCTATCACTTTGAATCATCATTTATAATGAAAGAGATCTGCACAAGATGCATTTAGAATGAGGAGAATGGAACTGGGTCCTCTAAGTAGGATGTGTTGGCTCAAGGAAGAATGCAAAAATGAGAACAACATTCTGGAAGGAAATGCTGTTTTCTGCAAATTCAAAAAATGTGCTCGATTCCTGAAAATCTGATTCAAGTCTTATTTAATACAACCCTCAGCAAAACTTCTGCTTTTAGCTGTGCTTAATAAATAAATAAATACAGACAGGAATGAAGATTGATCCCCAACTTTTGTCCGTGGTTAACTAGGTAAATGGTGGTGGTGCTATTTGGTAACACACAGTAACAGATAGGAAACCAACCTAATATTTTAGGTTCAGCCTCTCGGTCCTTTTCCATGATTCTCTAATGAATCTGTCAGAATGTGATTTCTTTTGTTCTTCCAAAATTTGAAGACAATTACAGTATGAATGAATCATTATTTTTATCAAACATTAACTTGCATTACAATGCACAAATGGATTCATCTAGCAGTATTATAAGCTTCTAAAGCATCTTATACATCTTTATATACCATAAAATATAAAGTGAAATCTAAGAAGATACATCCATAAATAAACAGATGAAATCTACATGAATGGATGGATGGACAATTGGTTGGTTGGTTTTCATTGTGTTTTTAATTTAAATGTAAATGAATTATCTCCCATAGCAGTCATTTCATAAATTCACCTCTCCTTTACTTATTAAGGTCAATAATTGTACAGCAGAAAATATTTTCAAGACAGATAATTTGACTTCAAAATCAGTTAAACTATATTCCTAGAAATGTAGAATAGCTGATGAAAAATATTCTGTTGGGAATATAAAAAGCAGTACCATTAGAGAATAATGATACCTAGAGCTCTACCAAATATCCTCCCTGGGTGTTGAACTGAGAAACGTTTCTATAAGTCTTAGAGAACCACAGGATGGTGGCGAGTTAGAGGAGTGGGGATATCTAGACCAGTGCTGAGTCAGATGCTGTCCTGGAATTAGGACCAAGACTTCTGAGAGACTGTTGAGGACACCAGCGAACCTTAAGGACCGTCCAGGCAAGAAAAATCAGGTAAATGGGCAGCAGGCTATCACCAAGAAGAAATACTCATAAATAAATATAAACAAAATGCATTAGCTCCAGAATATTTAGCATGGATATTTAAGAAAATGTTAGAATTAGTACTTACAAAAATGAGGTGCAATAGAAGCCATGCCAACTTGTATATTAATAGAAATAGATTTTGTTTTATGCATATTTACACAAGATGTGAAGGCCTGAACATGTGGCTCATAATTCTTATGACCTTTATTCAGAATCAGCATGCTTCAGAACAATTTGTCTCATTACTTATTTGGTGAGTGATAACTCATTATCCCATGTTTGCTCAGTATTAAGTTTTCCTCAAATCTTTTCAGCAAGTTCTTATTGGGCATCTGCTATACAGCAGACAGTGTGCAAGTCGCTGGTGATACAACTGTGATAAGACACAGACATGATCTTCAACCGCATGAATTGAACAGTCTAATGCAGGAAACAGAAATTAATAAATTATTAATGATGTATATCAGCATGAATTGTAAAAGAAAGTGTGATACAGTTGATAAAACACAGATTTTTTTTATCTTATTTATGCCATAGTGGTTTTTGAAAGCTAATGATACTATGGATCCCATCTTAGATTTGAAAACCTTATAATTCATAAAATAAAATATATAGACTTATAAGAAAATTAATTATATTAAAATGAAGTTATAAGATATTAAAATAATTTATAATACAGTAATAGAAGTAAAACATCAAATTAAAGTGCTACTGAAGGATCTGTTAAAACTTCTCTATTAAGATGTGATGAGTGTATTTCAATATTCAAAAAGTAATTCATGTACTTCATATATAATATTTTAACATTGCAGTAACTTCAAGGACATGAAAATATCTATTTATATGATGACAAAATAATAGGTACTGCTAAAAGCACTGGCCTGCTAAAATTACTGTGGTTCATTGCTTACGTGTATAATTGAAGAAAATATTAAACTTTAGTTAGAAGTTAGTGAAAATAAAAGGTATAATCTTCTCTTATTCCAATCTCTTGGACCAAGAAGTCCTATATATAAATGGAAGATACTGACACAAAATAGTGTGTTTATGAATTGTTAAATGGAATACTGATATATTCTGTAAACCTCCACCCAACTGACAATAAAAAGTTTTAAAAAAATAGTTGAAAGGAGCAGAATGTATAACCATTTAGAACCCCTTACTTTACTCATCCTAGGAAGCTGCATGCAATGCCACCAGCCCTAAATTAAAAAAAATTCTGTAGTTAAAAGTAATGCTGCCTTCAGGGCTCGCTCACTGAGAAATGTGCCACCTTATTACAGTGGAATATGGGCTAGGGATAAATGATAAATAAGGCTTTATGTCAATTTGACTGAACCAGGAATCTCAGTTTTTGGCAGTTAAAACCTGGTAATTCCCCATGGCCTGTGCTACCACAATGTAATCAAAATCAATCCGTTGTAAACCTCCCTAGGGAGGAGAGAGATTAGGATGGAATACAGCACCTTTATTCAAGTCACATTCCTGAAACAATTAATTGCCTCAGAAGTATGGCCTACTTCCAATATAAGTAGATGTTATAAAAAAGTGTGTTTATTTTTTGCTGGATCTGAATCCTGTTTCTGACGCAGACCTCCAGATCTTTGGGTTTGAGCTAATGATATGCCATATTGCTTGCTGATCCTGGGAGTCATCAGCGATCAGTCATCTGACCAGCCAACTTTGGATTGATCACCACTGCCACCACAAACCTGAACTTGAATTCATCCTCCCACCTATGTAGTTACCAGCCTATGGTTTCCGTATCAATCATTTGCTGCCACAGCTACTCAAGTAAGGAAAAGCCTCAAGCCTAACATCTGAACTTGAAAGCTGCTTGGACTTAGACTTGCCTAGTTCTATAACCATGTGCACCATTTTCTTCACACACACACACACACACACACACAAACACACACACACACACACACACACACAATCACCAAATTGTTAATAATGCAGCCTGACAGGACACAGAAGCATTTCCCTTCCCTTGTTTTCCCTGGAGTGTTTTTTTTTGTTTGTTTGTTTTGTTCTGTTTTTCATTTAAAATTTTTATTTTGGTTAAAATATATACAGTCAAATATCATTTCAGCATGCAAAACTCAGTGGTACTGATTACTTCATTCAAGTTGTGCACACTTTTTTTCCATTGTTCGCCATTTTGTTATATCACCATTGACTTAATCTCACTGCCTCTTACCTTATCACCTAATTTTTGAAATGCTACTATTGAATTTGAACTCACATGATGTTGTTGTTGGTGTCCTCTAGTTAATTCCCACTCTTAGTCACTATACGTACAACAAAAGGAAAAACGCTCACTCCTGCACTGTCCTCACGATTATTTTGTTTCGGCCGTTGCTGCAGCCACCACTGTGCCATTCCATCTTGCTGAGGGCCTTCTCTTTTTGGCTGCCCTTCTACTTCACCAAACATGTTATCCTTCTCCAGGGACTGTCTATTCCATGTCATTTTCTGAAACCAACCTAAACCTCCGCTCCCTGTCAATATAGTAGGTATTGATCTCCAGCAAAACTTTACTTGCATATAATATTAATGATATTTTCTATAATTTTAGCATTCTGTTGAGTTATTTTCCTGTGAGATGGGTAAAATATGTACCTCTTTCCATCAGTTAGTCATACACATTTTCCCTGCATAGATGAGTGAGTGTCTCCAGTGCTTCGTCAGCTTTTGAAACATTGCAATTGGTATTTGATCAATTCCTGGAAACTTGTTTTTAGCTAATTATTTCAGTGTGCTTTGAACTTCTTCCTTCAGTATTATTGGTTCTTGCTCATGTGTTATCTCTTGAAATGGTTGAATATCAACTAGTTCTTTTTGATACAGTGAGTCTGTATATTTTTTCATATTCTTTTGATGCTTCCTGAATCATTCAATATTTTGCTTATAGAATCTTTAAAGATTGCAACTTGAGGCTTCTTTTTTTCTAGTTCTTTCAGTTTAAGACATGCTGAATATGATCTTCCTTTTAGGTTTTCTGGGACTTTGCACATATCATTAAAATATTTCATTTTGTCTCCTCAAACTGCCGTTGGGAATTTTCTGTTCAGCTCTTCAACTTCGTCATTTTTACATCTGCCTTAGCTCCTCTATATGACTAGGAGCAAGTTACAGAGTGTTCTGATATCTACTTTGATCTTTTCTTTATTTTGAATGACACTTTGCTCACTTTATGTTTGATGTTCTTGATGTCACTTCACAGCTCATCAAGTGTTCCATCGTTAGCGTTCAATGGAGCAAATCTGTTCTTTAGGTGTTCTCCACATAAGTAGGATAGATTCAAGGTCACGTTTTGGCTCTTCTGGGCTTGTTTTAAATTTTTTCAGCTTTAACCTGAGCTTACATATGAGCAAATGATAATCTGTTTCACATTCAGGGCCTGGCCTGGTTTTATTTGCTGAAATTGAGCTTCTATATTATGTCTTCTCTTCAGCGCAGTTTGATTTCTGTGTATGCCATCTGGAGAAGTCCATGTGTATAGTCGTCTTTTGTGCTGTTGAAAATGGTATTTGTGACGAAGAAGCCATTCACCTTTCAAAATTCTGTCATGCAATCTCCAGCTTCGTTTCTGCCACCCTGTCCATTTTTCCAACTGCAATTTAGTCATCACTGCCTCCAGGAGTTGTACATAAATTGGAATCACATGTATTTTCTTGAATCTGGATAGATATTATCCTATCAAAGACAGCATGTACTTCTGCATAAATCTTGAAATGTACTTTAGCACGATGAATGTGGTGCCTTGTCTCTTAAATGGTCATTTCCAGCAAAGTAAACCAGATGGCTTTCAGGTTTAAACTGGGCAGTGTCAGTCTACTTCAGCTCACGAATGCTTAGAAGGTCAATCTTTGTGTTCCATTTCAATTTTCACAACTTTCAATTTTCCTAAATTTATATTCCATTCAATCCGAGGTCTGATTCTAAGCTGGTGTTTGCAGCTGCTTCTCCTCATTTTGAATTGTGCCCCGTCAGTTAATGAAGGGTTTGCTCCCACAGACGTTTTCCATCCACGTCATTATGGTCAATTCTCCTTTGAGAAGGAAGCTCTTCCTCAGTCATACTTGGAGATCTTTCTGACTTGGGACTCCTCTTCTGGCACGGTTGCTGACGATACTATGCTTCTATTCATGAGGTTTATAGCATTTGTCAATTTTTCAAAGCTATCCAAAGGATTTGAGCGGTTAATTCCTCAGAAGTAAATATCCTATCCTTCTTCATATTCTTCAGATTCTGTTTTTAGCTTTGAAGTTCTGTTGAGATTGTTCACATTGAATGACCTTGTTGGTATTCAAAATGCCAGTAGCATAGCTTCCAGCATCACACCAATACAAAAGCTACCACAGTGTTTGCTATATAATTCTGTTTTCTTGAAGCGATGTATTTTCTTTGATCATTCCTAAATTCCTTCAAACTCACAACAACTTCACTGCCTTCTCTATCCTTCTCTCTCCCTATCTCTTCTCTATTCCTCACTCTCTCCTTACAAGATCCATCTCAGTTCTGCTCCCTGGTTTAACATCTTCCCTAAATTCTGCATCACAATGCAGTGTTTCTTTGTTTCACAGGCATGCTCAATGCTCCCACTACCATGATGATGCCACCTTTGTCATCACCCTGGTGCTGTGGTGGTTACACTTTGGGCTGTGATCCCCAGGGTTGGCAGTTCCAAATCATCAGGAGCTCCTTGGAAGAAAGATTACACCTTCTACTCAGATAAGCAGTTACAACCTCAGAAACCCACAGGGGGTCACTATGAGTCATCATTGATGGCAATGAGTTTGGTTATTGGTTAGGGCACCACTATATACTTTCGCCAGTACCAGTTAATGGCTCCACCGACTTATCTAATTACTTAAGTTAAAAACCTTGTTATTACTTTGCTTTCTCTTTTGTCCTCACTTCTTACATACAACTCATTTTCTAGTTATAGTCTCTCTATCACATACACATCTTTTAAAATTAAATATTAAATACAAATACCTAATGTGGTAGTTATATAATCTGTTGTCAATTTGAGAGGGTTTATGAATTAAGAAGTGGAGTCTAGCCTGTCAATCATTGTATAACCAATGAGGGCTCTGTGTTGGCATGGCCTTCCCCTGGAGGATTCTGGGAATTCTGGTATTTTTCCTCCCTGGAGGTGGAACTAACTCCCTGAGAAACACTCTACTGACAAGACACATGGCACTATGCTGATACACCCTGTGCCCTGGGAACTGAAGGAGCCGCGTGGAGACCCCTGTCAGTGTTGAGATGCTCCTACCACCACTGGATCCACAAGACTTTGCACCCACTGGCCTGTGATCTTCCTGCATTTGGCATCATTACATGTGTTTCGTGAGTCTAAAGAAGACATTATAGAATTGTATAAGACATATGGGTTAATATCAGATTTATGGACTTGATCTGGACTTGGCTGGAATGTTTTCTCAATATTCAATAGCTCTTGTATATAAAACTCTTTCCTATACACACACACATTCAACTCACAAGGGCCACTGGGTCAAAGGTCAAGAAGCAGACAGCTTAGTCTTCTGTACAGCAATTCAAGCAGTCCATCCAGCCACAGGTAGCAAACAGCAGGATGGGTTACCAACAGTCAGCAAGAGGACAGTATCAGACCTTCCCAAGCTCAAGCAATATGTACACCAGCAGTGTGGTGAAGCAGGTCTTGGAGGAACCTCAAGCTCTAGAAACACGATCCACCATGGGTGGTTGGCAGTCCCACAGGTAGTGTAATTCACAAGTTGAGGCAGAGCACTAGTAGTCACACGTTGGTCCAATCACCAGAGAGCAAGGGAGAGACAGGCGGGGCTTGCCAAGCCATTTGTCTCTTTGCCCTCCAATCAAACTGCAACCTTATTAATCCCACAAGGTCCTATTGGCCAGGTTGGCACAATAAACTTACATATCACACCTAAATCCAAGCTACTATTTTTCTCACTTGAATTACTTCAATAAATTCTTAATAATTCTTGCTTCTAAATCATCCAATCTATTTTCACATTGACTAAAGTGACATTGAAAGAAGTTAAATACCACAAGGTTTGTCCCCATGGTGAGTCTCTTTATTAAATTCCTTTTGCATGTCGAACACAATCCAAGTTCCTAAACTGGCCTACCATGTACTATAAGATGACGGTCATGTTTCCTTCTTAATTTCCTCTTTTCCTCTGGGCCACAGTGGCTGAGTAACATTGATCTGCAGTGCATTCCTTGAACATACCAAGTCTTTTTCTCCCTTGCTGGTATCTTCTCTGTTCATGAGCCATCACTCTGGAAAGGGTTTCCTAGCTATTATTGAATGGAGTCTCTTTAGCTGTAACAAATGGTTAAGCTTGCCTGCCAACTGAGAGGTTGGTAGTTTGAATCCCTGCTGAGACCTGACTTTCTTCATCTGAAAGGCTATAATCATTGGAAATTATGGAGTGCATCTACTGACACGCAAAAAGTCATCATGACTTTAGTTTGAGTTATTTGGGTTTCTTTTAAACAATTACATAATTAGCCTCCCTCACTGCACCCTGGTGGTGTGGTGATTTATGCCTTCAGTTGCTACCTACAAGGTCAGCAGTTCAAACCAGCGGGCTCCTACTCTGTAGTAGAGCTATCTCCTCATGTAAATATTTATAGTCTTGTTAGCCCTAGAGAGCAATTCTACTCTCAGATCATTCTGAGTCAGAATGGACTTAATGACAGTTGGTTTGATCATTTTTTTTGGTTTGGAACTCCATCCTAAGAAACTCTGGTTAAGTATTGACTGTTAAGAAAAATGTCAGCATTTCAAACCCACTAGGAGATCTGTGGCTGTAATTTCCTCGGAGACCCTATACAGCAGTTTTACTCTATCCTACAGTGTTGTTCTCCTTAGAAACAACTTAGTGGCAATGGATTTGCTTTCAAAGTTTTGGTTTTGGTACTCCACCAGTTACTCTGCAGCGTAAAACCTATTTCCTTCTCAACATTTTTTACAATGTGTGTTTGAAACTGTGGAGCCTAGCTCCACCTTCCCACCCCCTGCCAATATTAACTCTTTGGGAATTTTTGTATCTTAGGCTTGTTCAAGCTCAGTCTCCAGCAATTCTTAAATCATTCTTGAAGTGTCCCTTCTTGGTGCTCTGTCCTCCTCCCAGAAGCTTACTTTGTAAGCTGTGGATTTTTTAAATCTTCAGCTTTGAGGGTGGTTTGCCCTGTAATCTAAATTCTCTGATGCATCTAAGAAAAGAAATTGATTTTTCTGTCTTTTGGTTTTTGTGTGTGTTTTTTTTTCTTATGAGGATCAGAGTGATTGAAGACTTTCCAGTTATTTATAAGTTAGACTGAACCACCACATGCATCTGTTCCCTTGTTCATTGTCTATTTCCTGCCACTGAAAATGCTCCCCAATCACAAAGAAAACGACTGTCTCATTTACCACCATGTGCTCAGTATTTAGAAAACAGTGTTCTACAGCCAATGCTCACTAAACAGTTCATGGCTAGAAAAGAAAGCAGTGGATTATCTGTGATGTTTGAAGAGAAACTCAAAAAGCATCCCTAGTTTCTGGTTTGTTTCTTCACGATGGGCCTTCCAATCACTGAGTTAGAGGTCGCTGAAGAAAAAGTCTGCCTTGAATGGAAGATCCTCCATGTGATTTGAGTAAGTTGGCTTGGAAATGCCTTTGAGAATTCCACGTGGTAATACCAAATGGACACTCAGATTTCTGGGCATGGGTTGCAAAAGAAAGTATTAGGCTTGAGATAGAAATATGAGTCACAATACGGATGCATAAGCAAATGTGAAGAAAGCTGATGGTGCTCAGCTATCAAAAGATATAGCATCTAGGGTCTTAAAGACTTGAAGGTAAATAAGCAGCCATCTAGCTCAGAAGCAACAAAGCCCACATGGAAGAAGCACACCACCCTGTGTGATCACAAGGTGCCAAAGGGATCAGTTATTAGGCATCAAAGAACAAAAAACATACCATTGTGTGCTCACCTCCCTGATATGATCACTAAAGACAAATGGGTACATAAGCAAATGTGGTGAAGAAAGCTGATAGTGCCCAGCTATCAAAAGATATAGTGTCTGGGTTCTGAAAGGCTTGAAGGTAAACAAGTGGCCATCTAGCTCAGAAGCAACGAAGCCCACATGGAAGAAGCACACCAGCCT
>NW_022111368.1:40192687-40241319 GCF_000313985.2 Echinops telfairi
GGGGGTTTAAGTGGAGAGGAAATGTTTTGAGAATGATGAGGGCAATGAATGTACAAATGTGTTTTACACAATTGATGTATGTACGGATTGTGATAAGAGTTGTATGAGCCCCAAATAAAATGATTAAAAATAATAATAATAAGCTTGGACATGTGCCGACATAGCCTGTGGCTCTCCAGGCACTTCACCTGCATGTCTTCTACACATTACTGTCTGATCAACCTGTATATCCAAAAAGTGCCTTGCACAACACACTAACATATGCCTACTCTGCGTCCTAAGGAAATCTTGTCAGATATCCTTGAAAGAATGCAAATTTATAAAAACTGGCTCACCAAATCTCCTCGATAGGAAAACTAACCCATTTTCAAACCTTTGTTATTGGTTTTGTTGAATACCATAGAGTGCATTCCAGCTCATAGTGACCTCATGTGTTCCAGAGTAGAACTACCCATTGGACTCCCTCGGCTTCATCTTTATGGAAGAAATCACCAGGTCTTTTTTCTGTGGAGCTGTTGGCTGGGTTCAAACCTCCAACTTTTCTATCAGTGGTTGAGTGTTTAACTGCTAGGCTACCAGGCACTGTTCCTTTCTTCTTCCCATTTGATATCTTGTTTCCTTCCTCTCGCTTTACTCTAGCGTGCTGAGTTAGCAGAGGCTATAATGAGTAAAAGTGAAAGACATCTTCTCTAATATCTTGATACAGTCCTTTTCTTTTTCTGGTTTGTTTGGGAGGAACCGCTCTCATCATTGTCAGAGAACCAGAGAGGAAGTGCATGCACAAAGTTGAGGTCAGTTTGCTTTGCTCTGATTCCTTCGGGTACAATCCAAGGCCTCTGTTTTTAAGTGGCTATGTTTTGTTTTGCATTTAAGTAGTTTGCCGGCAGCTTTGGAGGCTGGTCAGGCACATGATGTGAGACTGGCCTTCTTGATTCAGTCAACTAGTATATTCAGAGAAAGTCATTTCTGAGATGCAATTAGTTCAGCTAACTGCTTGATTGCCCTGGTGAAATTGGCCAGTTGCCTGACCTATAGACGCTGGGAAGGTATTTTCTTCTCCCCATGATGCTGGCTGAGATATTGTTTCTTTATCCAGATCAAAGGGGAGCATCAGGCTACTGGTGCTTAAATGATCCAACATTTTGTGTTTTCGCAGATATCAGGAAAACCAGTGGATACACATTTGTGGACTATGTAGGAAGAATCTCCTATTTTATAATTTAGTGAAAATCCAATCAATATTCAGGGTACTCTGAAATTTTAACAAAACATATTCTGACCCATTATCTTTTTCAGAAACATCTTTGTTTTAACAGATACTGAAATAGTTTATTGTGCCAGCCTGGCCAATAAACACAAGTGGGATTAACTGAAGGGCAGAGAGATAAATGGCTTGGTGAGCCTCGCGTTTCTTGTTCTCACTCCTTGATCATCGCACCAGTGTGCTGCTGCCTTCCTTGTTCTGTGCCTCAATTTAAAGGCTACACTACCTGTGGGACGCCTAGCCTGTAGACTGTTTCGCTGTAAGTTGAGGTCCCTTTAAGACATCTCTGGAGCTAGGGACTGGCGGTTGGTGACCTGGCTGACAGTTGGTGACCTGCCTTGTGATTGGCTGCTGTGCTGACATAGCCTAGCTCTCTCTATAAATAGAGGAAGATCTGGCAGCAGAGTAGACTTGAAGGACTGCTAGTCTCTCACAACTCTCTCTCACGGGAGTGAGTTGCACTGAGCCATTTGTACTGCTTCATAATTTAACTGTTCATTTCTTCTATTATATATTTATCTGTATATGATTTAACAGTTCATTTCTTGTTATATATCTAATTATCTTTATTATATATTAAATTATCAGCAATTTGGTTTTATCTCTCTAGAGAACCCTGTCTAACACAGATGCCTTCTGCTAGTGGTTTGCAAGTTGTGGATTCCTAGAATAGTTTAACATACTTCCAGTGTACCACAGGAGATAGAAGGATGCTAACACAGTAAGACGTATATTTGTATAGCACTTTCTTTTTTACAAAACACATTTCTTTGTTTCAGTTAATTTGATTCTAATTTTTATTATTTTTCTGCTTTCTGTGGATTGAGGTTTTTTTCTGTATTTTAGTTACTGTTGTTGGGATGGCTTTTTGTATGATTATCTTTACATGAAATCCTGGATAGGTCAAGCTGTAGAGGCAGTAACTGGATAAATAGTCTCTTAGAATGATGGCAAGGGAGGGGAGGATAGGGAGTTAATAATATGAGTGCAAGAACATGAGAAATGTTCTAAAATTGTGGTGATGATTGCACAACTCTTTTAAATACATTTTAACCATTGAATACTATGGTATGTGAATTATATGTCCATAGAACTTTTGTATATTTTAAAAATTCCTATAATGAAAGCAGGAGTTATATGCCAGTTTTGCAATAAAAAAAATAGGGCTTAAATTTGCACATCAATTAGGGATGCAGACAAGTCTGCAAGGTGAGTCTCTTTCCTTGTTTCAAATCCAGTATCCTTTCTGCTGTTTCTACTCCCCACACAGGTAAATACTTGATCTCACAAGTCATGCATGTAAATATTCTACCTCTGGCCTGCCAACTGCAGTGTGTGTTCATGGTTTTAAAAATACTCTAATCGAATCCAATGTTCTTCCCAATGATTTTAAAGACACATGCTATCCTGTTGTTGGCTTACAAATTGATAAACCTACTACATTTCTTTTCATTTCCTCTAAAAATTAGTGAAGATTTGCATCCTTAGAAAATATTCTCGAATGCATTTGTTAATGCTCTCAGGAAACAATCAGGTGTTTAGCTAACAAGTGGTAAAGCTTCCATCATTCCCAGTTCAATCTGGTCTTAGGTGATGTGTTTCATGCTAATGAGCGAGGAAAGTGCAGATTTTCAGTAGAGGACACTTAAAAACGGGCCATATGTATGGGGACCAGAGAGCCTGCTTTATAATATATTCACTGTGGATGAAATTGTATGATCAGGAACTCATTTCAACACCTTGGTAAGTCCAGCCACTTAGATAAAGTCCAAGGGCACCTCCGTCTTATACAAAATCTCCTTGTAGAGCAAACTGTGCTTCACACAGACTGGAGGCAGTATTTGAGACACCAGACAGATCATGGCAGGTTTTCAAAATGAAGATTAGTAACAGGCAGCAGAAGAGAGGAGGCACGGTAGCTTTGAGAGAAAACACTTCAGAGATCAGAGGGAAAAGTAGGTCAGGAGCTGCCAGAGCCAAAGCCTAACTATTAGTAGCCTTCATCTTTCTTTGGGTCCCTCGACCAAATCCTGATGGCCGCAGGTCATCCCTAGGCTGCAGGTCATCACTGGGCATTAAACTGGGTCCTTGAGGAAAGTGCAGAGCCATTTTCTTTCTTGCTGAAACAAAGGCTTGCCAAACCGATACCCAGGAACCTTTGACCTGTTCTCCAGCTGTTTTTCTGGACTTTTGATTCCTGTCTTGCTCAGTTCTCTGTAACGTGCATTTCCACAGATATAACTCTTCCTCTGGTAAGAGTTCGTCAAAGGTAATATTCCCCAGTTGTTTGAATACCCCCCTTTTCTGAATAAGTTTTTAAATGATTAATCCAGAAAAAATAAATAAAAGAATACTATGAACTTTAAATCTCAGGATCCATAGGTAAAGGTTTATTGGAATACCAAACCAAAATCAAACTTGTGGCAGTTGAGTCAATTCTGACCCACAGTAACCTCACATATTACAAAATCATAGTGCTCCATAGAGTTTCCTAGACTGTAATCTTTATGGAAGCAAAACATTGGACTTTTCTTTAATCGTGATGCTGGGTGAGTTCAAACCACCAGCCTACAGGCTTGTAGGCAAGTACAAACCAGGTATGCATCTCAAGGATCTTTATTGAAACAGCTTTCATTTAATCATTTACATATTGTCTATGGCTGCTTTGAAGACTCAGGTTCCCTGGCCCTGCCATGTGATTTTCCATTGCCTCATGTGCATACAAGAAGTGCACAATCAATAAGGAAGGCAGAAGGTTTGATGCATTTTTTTTCATGATTAAGAAGTTTATTAAGGAAGTTAATAATTTGTAATGCCAGTGAGAAATACTCAGGGTTGAGTAGTTTATCAGGATATGTTACAAAGTTCTGTCAAGTCTACTAACACCCAAAGGACATACCACTCCACTATAAACATCAACTTGAAGGCATTCAGATAAAGCTCTGTGGTTCAGCAAAACCAGCACCCTGAATCAAGAGGCTAGAGACACCTCATTCCAGTCAGCTTAGATAGAAAGTGCTCATCACCACATCCTTAGGTCATCAAGTCCAGCTCCCTCAATTAAGCTCCCAGAGGCAACCCACTCCTGCACTAACCTCTGGTACAAAAGCATTCAGCTTTACTTGTTCTGTGGGTTGAGGAGTCCATCACTTCTGAGAACTCCATCATTCTGTCCCATGCTCTAGTTCCCACTTGGCTGCTGCTCCTCTAATGTCTTTTGGATCCAGGAGGTTCGCTGCACAGGACTCTCGGGTTCAGATGATGCGCTCCTCTCCTGGTTCTTGCTGGCAATGGAAATCCCTCGGTTTGATGCGTTTGAATTCTGGTGTTGGCAAAACAAGGACATACAAATCAGCTTTAGAAAGAGTAGACCCAGGGTTCTCCTTAGAAAGCAAAGACTTTGTGTCACTTGGAACATGTTATCAGCAAGGAAGGAAAACAAACAAACCCAACTGCCACTAAGTTGGTGCCAACTCCTAGAGACTCCATAGGAGAAGGTAGAACTGCACCTGTGAGTTCCTGAGACTGTCACTCTACAGGAATAGAGAGCCCCATCTTGCTCCTGTGAGTTTTGAACCGCTGACCCAGTGGATCACAGCCCAAATCATGACCAGTACACCACCAGGGCTCCTGTCCTGGGTAAAGCAGATGGTCAGCCAAAAGGAGGAAGACTCTGGAAGAGATGGATTGGCACAGTGACTGCAACAATAGGATCAAATATTGTGAGCATGGCACAGGACCGGCCAGGATTCTGTCCTGTTGAATACAGGGTGACCATGAATCAACTCACAGGCACCCAACAACAGCATGGCAACTTTTGTGCCACAGTCACAGAGCTGAGTAGGTGTTACAGAGCCATACTGGTCAATAGACTTACATATTTACCCTGCAGTCCATTACAAACTTTGCCAACTTCTGCACTAGATTCATTTTTTATCTCTGACCTCCTTCCTTTTCATGTTTATGTCTTGGTTGCTTACTCTTGCCTTGTTGCCATCTCTAATCCATGCCCCTCTTGAGCCTTGTTGAGATCGCTTGGTTCTGGCCCTTGAATCTGTAATCGCTGACACCCTGCTACAGAGCACAATACCTTTAAAAATAGTCTTATTCATTAGCGTTTGTTTTGATGAGGGAAAAATGATGACTTTCTGCCTCATGGTTTCTCTTGGCTTAATTAACACATTAGCAGGTAATTAAGATGTGAAAGGAGCCATCACGTGATGTGGGGCTTGCCAATGGTTGTCACAACTGGGGTCCTCCACCATGTTCAGTGAGATGGAGCATTTCTACAGAGGAGACTGCAGGCCAAAGTGAATGCTTATGAGAGCTGAAATCATAAGAAATGCCTTCCAAATCTGTCTTTTTCAGGCTAGGGAAAAACTTAATTTTCCATAGGTATCTGGAAGATTAAAGGAGGATGCATTATTTTTGAACATTTATTATTTCTGCTAAGATATGTATATACTTATAATTTTATTGCTATTATTGTATTTAATGATAAAAACATCCCCATTAACCCTAAGCTGAAAACTCTAACCCACTACTGTTGAGTGAATTCCAACTCATGTTGTTGTTCTTGTTGCTGGATGCTTTTGAGTCCCTTCCAATGCACAGAAACCCTGTAAACAACAGAAGGACACACTGCCTGGTTCCCACGCTAGAGCCCATTGTTGCAGCCATTGGGTCAGTCCATGTCATCGAAGGCCTTCTGTTTTTTTCTCTGCTCTCCATTTTATCAAGCAGGATGTCCTTCTTGAAGGACTGATCTCTCCTGACACTGTGTCCAATGTACATAAGATGAAGCCTCGCCCTTCTTCCCTCTAAGGAGCATGCTGGCTTGTCTTCCAAGACAATTCCCACTCAGACTGACCCTAAAGGACAGAATGCAACTGCTCCATAGAATTTCAAAGGCTGTAAATCTTTATGGCAGCAGACTGGATCATCTTTCCCTAGTAGAACAGCTGGTGAGCTTAAACTGCCAAGCTTTTGGTTAGCAGCTCAAGGCTAACCCACTACACCAAGGCACCAGGCTTCCTCATAAGGCAGGCATCATTATCCCTGGTGGCAGGCTGCCAACAGTAAGGTACGGAGTTCAAAACTACCAGTCATTCCACAGAAGGACAAAACTTTATACTGCTATGAACAGTTACACACTCAGAAGCCAACAGGTGAAGTTCTATCTTGAACTTCCCTATCCATAGGGTCACTATGATTTTTTAGTAGACCAAGCCAAAGGAGGAGTGGTCATCAAGTGGCTAAGCGCGTGTTTGCTCTCCACTCCAAGAGTGCAGGATGTGGCCTTGTGCTTCCATAACAATCACAATCTTGAAAACCATATGGGGCATTTCTATAGTGCTGCATAGGGTCATTATAAATCAGAATTGACCCACCTTCAGCAGGTTTAAGTCACATAAGGTGGAGCCACCTAGACACTGATTGGCAGTAACCACTATGGTCCATAGCCTCCTTCATTCTCTTAAGACAAATAGAAATGTGTTCTACAAATGGTTAAAATTAAAAAAGGTTGGGTGGGGGGACTGAATAAGGGCCATGTTGGGGTGGTAAGGAAGAAGAGAAGCAGTGGGTAGAGCAGGGGCTTATGCTTCAGGGTCTATCAAAGGAAGCATGTATTGGTACTCAGGACACAGAGCCATAAGGAACCCTGGTGGTTTCCGTGGGAAAGACTGGACTGATAACCACAGGTGTTGCTGTCATTTAGGGGTCGTGGAGTCATGTCCTACTCATATTGACACTGAACACAATGAATGAAACTACGCCTGGTCCAGCACGATCGTCACAATGGTTGTTATGTTTAAGCCCATTAGGCAGTCACTGTGTCAATCTTTCTCATTAAGGTCTTCATCTTTTTTGCTGAGCCTCTATTTTACTAAGCCTGATGTCATTTTCAAGGATAGTCCCTCCTGATAACATGCCCCAGATACATGAGCAAAGTCTCCCCCTTCTCGCTTCTAGGGAGCATTCTTGTTATACTTCTGGCAAAGAACGCTTGTTTATTCTTTTGGAAGTCTATGGTACTTTCAATATTCTTTGCCAGCACCAGAAGTCAAATACATCCACTCTTCTTTGTCTTTTTAATTCAATGTCCCAACTTTTACATGTTTATAAGGTAAATGAAAATACACTGGTGTGGACCTTAGTCCCCAAAGTGACATTTTGGCTCCTAAACACTTTTAAGGAGGTCTTGTGAAGCAGAATTACCCAATGCAGTACATTGTATTGTTTGATTTCTTGACTGCTGCTTTTGTGAGCATTGCTTGTGGATCCAAGCAAGATGAAATCCTTGACAATTTTAAATATTTTCCATGATAGCTTCACTTATTATGATGTGATGTATCAATCCACTTGTGAGGATTTTGGTTTTCTTTACACTGAGTTTCAAGCCATATTCACGGATGCAGTCCATTTCATCAGCAAATACTTCAAGCCCTCCTCACTTTCAGTAAGTACGGTTGTGTCCTCTGCATATTACTTGTTATTAATAAGTTTTTCTCAAATCCTGATGCCTCAATTTTGTTCATACCATCTATCTTCTCAGATTGAATATGTGTGATGAAAAAATAAAACCCTGATACACACCCTTCCTACATGTAGTATTCCCTTGTTCTGGTTGAACAACTGCCTCTTGGTCCATGTTCAGGGTACCCATGAGCATAATTAAGGGTTCTAGAATCCTCATTCTTCTCAATGATATCCAGAGCTCATTATGATCCACACAGGTGAATGTCTTGGCATAGTCAATAAAACATAAACATTTTTTCTAGAATTCTCTGCTTTCAACCAAGATCCATCTGATATCAGCAATGTTATCCTTTGTTCCTGGTCCTCTTCTGAATGAGGCCGGGATTTCTGGCAGCAACTTGACAATGTACTGCTGCAACTGTTGTTGAATGATCTTCAGCAAAATTTTACTTGCATTTCATAATCATTATATTGTTGGATAATTTCCATAATCTATTAAGTCAGCTTTCTTTGTAATGGGTACAAATATGGATGGATCTCTTTCAGTCAGTTGTCCAACTGTCTTTGAATTTCTTGATCAGTGATTCATTAGCTGGTATTCCATCATTTCAACACATTTCAATTGGTATTCCTTCAATTCCTGAAACCTTGTTTTTTGGCTAATGTTTTCAGTGTAGCTTAACTTCTTCTTTATAGATTCTTGATCATATGCTACCTGTTGAAATGGTTGAATGTTAACTACTTCTTTTTGATACTGTTACTATGAGTACTCCTTCCATTTTCTTTTAATACTTCCTGAATCATTCAATATTCTTCCCATAAAATCTTTCAACATTGCAACTCAACACATGAATTTTTAATTCAGCTGTTTCTGTTTGAGAAATACTGGATTTGTTTTTCCTTTGGGGTTTTCGAATTCATTATAATACTTTATCTTTTCAAGCTTTCCTTTGAAATTTTCTGTTCAGTTCTTTGACTTCATCTTTTTTCCATTTGCTTTAGCTACTCCAATTCCAAGAAAAAGTTTTTTGTTTTTTGGGGTTTTTTTTTGCAATTTATTTATTTATTTTTGATTTTAAAAATTATTTTATTGGGGGCTAATACAACTCTTATCACAATCCATACACCCATTCATTGTGTCAAGCACATTTGTACATTTGTTGCCATCACCATTTTCAAAATCATCGTTTTCTTTCTACCTGAGCCCTTTGTATCAGCTCATTCCCCCACACTCCCTCCCTCATGAACTCTTGATAATAGAGTCTCTTTTAACATCCACTTTGATCTCTTCTTCCTTTCTTGTTTTAATGAGCTTTTCGTTTCTTCATATATGATGTTCTTGATGTCATTGCATAATAAATCATGCCTTCAATCATTAGCATTCCACAAGTCAAATGTATTCTAGAGATTTTTTTCCCCAAAATCCAGGTAAGATATACTCAAGGTTGTATTTTGGCTCTTGTGTACTTAATTCAATTTTTTTTTCAACTTCAACTTGAACTTCTATATGATAAATCCATATTCAGCCCCTGGCCTAGTTTTGACTGCCAATATTGAGCTTCTCCATGTTATTTACCATAGATATAATCATTTTGTTTCCAGTACTTTCCATCTGGTGAAGTCCACATGCATAGACACCATTTACCTTATTAAAGAAGCATATTTGCCATGAAGAAATCATTGGTCTTGCATAATTTTATAATGTGATCTCCAGCTTCATATCTATCACCAAGGTCATATATAATACAGGTACTCTTTCCTCTGTTTTCCCCAACTTTTACATTCCACCTGTTAATAATTATTCATGCAACATTTTTCACGTTTGATGAATTTCAGACTAAAGAAGTTGGTAGAATTCTTCAATGTTTTCATCAGTAGCTGTAATGGTTGGTGTGTAAGTTAGTTGCATTAACTGAATTTCCGTGTTTAAGCATAGATATGATCCTATCAGAGAAAGCATAGTACTTTCAAGATAGATCTTAAAATGTCTTTTTTGACAATGAACACAGCAACATCCCTCTTCAATTTGTCATTTCTACTACAGTAAACTATAGAGTATCTGACTCAAATGACCAATACCTGTAAATTTCAGCTCAATCACTAGTGCCAAGGATATCAATATTTATGCATTGAATTATATATTTGATGAATTCCAATTTTCCTAGATTCTCTTTTAGATATTCCATATTCTGAATATCAAGAGTTGTTTGCAGCTGTTTCTTCTCATTTCAAGTCATGCCTGCCCTATCAGAAAATGAAGGTCCCAAAAGCTTTACTCTATCCGATTCATTAGGGTAGCCTTGACTTTGAGAAGGCACTAGCTCTGCCTCACTCATATTTTGAGTGCCTTCTGATCGGTGGGGCTCCTATTCCGGCACTATATAGGACAATGTTTTGCTGCTATTTATAAGTATTTCCGTATAAATGACAATGTTCTACTACTCTTAATAAGGTTATCCACAGCCAATTCCTCAGAAGTTGGGAGCTTATTGCTTTCTCTCCATCCCTTCCTAGTCTGGAAAATCTACTGAAACTGGTGTTTGAAATACCAGTGACATACCCTCAAGCATCATAACAGCATGCAAGACCACAATATGACAAATTGGTAGACAAGTGATGCAGTCTAATAAGACAACGTGACTGGCCTGTCATCAAACAACAATTAGTAGCAGGTGCCAGGTGGTATGACAAGTTCATTGTACTCTGGACCACATTGCAATGCAAAGAGGCAGCTTTGGAGGCAGACAGGCCATGGAGAGCTACCCCTGAGAGTTGGTTGTCGAATGTCTGGTAGTCTGTAGAGCTTTAGTTGACACCTCTTTATGTCTCCAGGAGAGCAGTAAACTTGTTCCTTCCAATGGCTCCGTATTCCAATTCATTGATCATATTCAACGGAAAACAAGGAGTCCTGGTAAGGCAAACAGGTAAACTCTCTGCTGCTAACTAAATGTTTGGTAGTTTCAGCCCACCCAGAAGTGCCACAGGAGAAAGGCCTGGAGACCAGTTTCAGGTGCAGTCAAGATTTCCTACCCAGTCCTCTTTGTAGAAAGTAAAATGTCTTAGATCTAAAGATTTGAACTCTAATCAATTAATTAACACTGGCGGTCATTACTAATTGCTAACTCTGATTCTCTGAGTCTAAATGAAAGCAGTGATGTCTTACTGGCATGCCTTGCTCAGACTACCTTGACTAAACAGTGTATGCATGATAAACCCAAGTGTCTCTCTAGTAATGTTCTAAGATAAAATCCTATGTGACAACAAGTAAATGAAAAAGACATATTTCAAATACTTGCCTCTATTACATGGAGCTCTTGTTCCTTGTGTCACAGCATCAAATCCGCATGGCAGTCCTACAAAACTGTTGGCCAGGTTAGATTGTGGCTACTTTGCCAAGGAAGAAGTTGGAGCATGGAGGACTGAAACTGCTTGTTCAGATGGATAGTTCAAAAGCTGGAGAGCAGGTATTCAGATTTGAATTTTCTGATTGAATTCTGAAGTTTCTTCTGGTTTTTTATCCCCATGCCCCAAAGGCTTCTTCATATTTACTGATTTTAGCAAACACTTTTCTAGAGGAAATGATTGCTAAGGGTGCAAAGTGGGCTTCTAAACACCTATTATCTTTTGTCTCTAAATGATGCACACATTGTTTATACTTGGGGAGGAGATAAGAAGGAAGATTTCTGCTGTGGGTGATAGAATAACAATTCCAATTGGACGTTTTCAATTCCGAAAGTCCTCTGGAGATTGAATTTGTATTCTAAGCCCATAAAAACCATGCTGGCTGTTCATTTAATAATTCCAATACATTTGCAATAATATTTCTCTTTCATTCCCCTGCAAATGGGGATGTATTGCTCCAAAGCCCATTTTTATTTACCTTCTGAATCATATATGGGGAAAATGCAGCCGATTTGAAAGCAGCACAGTATTTCCTTGGGGCTCTCACTAAAGATGTTACATGGTGCATCAGACTTGATGCCCAATGAGACACAGAGGGGCCCACTGATGTGCCAAATCCCATTTTGGGAATCTGTTTCAGTGAAAGATTGCAAACAAGCCATTATTTTGTCAGTTGGAACAAAAGCCTTGATTAAAAATTAAAATACATTCTGTACTGATAAATATACAGCTGCCTAATTACTTGCAAGACTTATATTTTGCTGTGTTAATTCCCTCATAATAGTTATTTTTTTCTCCCTATGAACCAGAACACAATGAGCTTGACAGTGACGAGCTTCAGTAAACATTTGGCTGTCCCTTTTATTAGATAAATCCGTTCCTGATTATTAATATTTTCGAAATCCCACTTAAGAATATCTCATCAAGACGGAACTGTGTCCCTTCCATCACATGGCATTAAATGTAGAGATAAATGAATATTTAAAGATGTTTAATTATGGCTAATTTAGAATTTCTAATTTTCCCACTGAGCCTTCTAAGCTGTCGTCATCCCACTTTTTACAACACTCACATACATACAAACAACCATAACATAAAGCTGCTAAGACACTAAATTAAGTAAAATAAGAACTTCCAGTAGTTTCAAGGACGCAACAGAGTGGGGCAGAAAGGGAGCGGTGCATATAAGTAGGGGAGGCAAAAAGCCTGCCATGTAGATAACTCGAAAAGCCTATTTCTCACAGAAAAAGGCTAGGAGAATTAACTTTTCTAGAACTCTAGAAAACAGTCCAAAGTTAACAACTAAATACTAAATCAAGGGAGGAAACCCACTTAAAAGTGACAAGAAAGTGTCAGTCAGTATTCCCAATGTGAGACTCTGGTCATAAGTCCTAGGGGGAGTAGAGCAGGATATCGTCAAAGACTTAAGTTTGTTGGTTCCAATCTGACTGCAGGACTGATGGGACACCCACGTGTTTCAGTCATGATTCAGTTTTCCTGGGGACTTTGCAGACTGCAACTACCAAGAATCACTGCACTCTTACAATGTCCAAGGTAGTTTTCCCAGATTATGAAAAATTCTCACAAGAATCATGTGAAATAGTCATCCCTATAACAATGTTGCATGTGAGTAAATGGCCACTTTATGACGATTTAGTAATTCGCTAAAGGTCACAATAAGTACATGGCCAAGTCAGATTTCAAACAGTTTTCCCTACAGTGTGCTGCTCTCTCATGTTCTAGTTTGAAATCCTCATAATAATCCCACAAAGTTGCTGGTCAGGGAGGATGATCCCAATATTACCCCAAAGGAAAGTGAAGCACCAGATTTCAAATATGATGTCTTGTCTACCCCTCTTGATCCACAAAAGCAAAACAATGCTACCTGGTGGTAATGAAGACGGTGTACAGGAACTTCCACAACACTGACTGAATCTGTCATCTAATCGCACTTCTCACCGTATGTCTTGCCAAGTGTGAATCCATAATGGCAGTTTATGGAAAATGGAAAGGCCACAGATCATTCTGCATGAATAAAGCCTATTAGGGCTAAAGAAACTGACATGTAGTTCAGCCTTTCTGGATACATGAAAATCTTAATGGCAAATTGATTCACCCTTTTGTAGCTTTGTGCAATATTATAAAGGTAAAGGTAAAGGCAAAAACACTAATATATTGTGCTTGGCTTTTAAGGATGGCTGTAACACTGTTACATTAAGTGGACAGTATATTATAACTGCCAACTCCTGCAAATTTAATACTTAAACATGCTCAGTTAGCATTCAACAATATTAAAAGTACAAAGAAAAACTAAGAAGCATTTATAGCAATACTATGAAATCTTCAATAATTGTTTTTAATTGTTGCCTTTTGCTCTTTATTGCAACTTTTCCACATTGTAATTGTGTTGCACTGAACTTCATGTTTTATACACTCATGACTTCAGAGTTAAGTACTACCTGTGTTAAGAGTTAAGGTGTACACCTTGTAATGCAATCATCATCCTCCTGTACATGCAATGTAACAGCATGAAGTTTGGGTGCTTAACAATATTCCTTTTTTCTTTAATAAAAGATATTTATTTGAAAATAAAATAAATAAAACATGATGTCTACAAAAGGCTCAATTTAAACCTAAAGTAACCAACACCTTAAAAGTAAAAGATAGAAAAGGATATTTCTTACAAATGCTAACTGAAAGAGAGTGAGATTAATGAGAATGAAAATATGCAAAGTCTACAAGAAACATTATTTTGTACAAAAGGTTATGAGGAGTTAGAACTGACTCAAAAGTGCCTCATAACAAGAAATGAACTTTCTACGCAAAGACACAAAAAGATTGAAAGTGAAAAATTTATTTCAAATAGGTATTGAAAAAGAAAAGGGTGGTTGTGTTAGTCTGGGTAGGCTAGAGAAACAAATTCATAGACACACCTTTGTGAATAAGAAGGAGGTTTATATACAAGAGCAATTAAATATTGAGGAAACATCCCAGCTCAGTACAGATCAAGTCCATAAGTCCAATATCAAGTCCATAAGTCCCATATGTCTGATACCAATCTATGAAGTCCTCTTTTGACTCATGAAACACATGCAATGATGCCAATTGTAGAAGACCACAGGCCAGTGTGTTGGTCTTTCCATGTCTTTCTAGTGACTTCTGGTAGTCTTTGTGTATGATGGTCTTCATGTTATCTCAGAGCTTCTCTGATTTGGGCTCATTAATGGTTAGTCTGTCAACCAGAGCTTGTCTATATTCCACAATCAGCACATGGCCTCATTTGGGCTGATGATATTGAGTTATGCCACAAAAGCAAAGCCTTACTGACACCAAGTCAAGTCTAACTTATAAAGACCACCAGATATAATCAATTTGATCCCTTTGTATTCCATCCTGCAAGGTCAACGTGCATAGCAGGGATGGGGAACTCTAAGGGCCAATTGGCTATTTATGATATCAATCTTGGACCATACAAAATTAATAACTTAGAAATAAACCTGCTTTATTTGATCAAACATGTAATCAACTCACCCCTAATGTGATGGCTGGAACTGCTTCTCCTTGGTAGAGCATGTGATGTTAGCGGGTATTGATGATTTTGTGGGACTTACATGGCCCATGGGACAGACATTCCCCACCCTTGGTGTTTTGATTACCAAAGTCATGTTTCCAACTACTTGTCCTTTCTCTTCATTTGCAACTGTTACACTCTAATCACCAGGAAGGTCCTATTTAGAGTTAAAGTGGAATAAAGTCATTTTGAAGATCACGGTGTGCTGCACCCAAAGGATGGTATTTTCAATAGCTTCATATGCTTGGCAAAGTTGGACAATGAATAAAAAATTGAAGACATTCACATTGATATGATTTTTTGGTCTGGGTCTTTGATGCCTGATAGCTAATCCTACTGACACCTCATGATCACACAGCCTTGTGTGCTTCTTCCATGATGGGAGTGTGGCATGTAGACAATTGAACATTCCCTTACAAAAGGCTCACATAGAAGAGACGATCCAGTCAGGGTGCAGTATAGCACTGAGGAAACATACAACTTTTCTCTAGTTTTTAATGCTTCCTCCCCCCAACCAACATGAACTCAACTTTACCGTACAAATCCGGCTAGACCAGAGGATGTACATTGGTACATATAAGAGTTGAAAGACAGGGAATCCAGGACAGATAAACCCCTCAAGATAATAATGAGCATAATGATACCAGGAAGGGAAGGAGAAGATGGAGGGAGAAAGGGGAAGCCGATCACAATGATCTACATATAAGTCCCTCCCAGGGCAGTACACAACAGAAAAAAATGTTTTTTTTACACAGCAGTCTGTGTAAAGACATGAAAAAAATTGATAAATGATCAATTTATGATCATGTCCCCAATGACCATGTCCCTCATGATCAAGGGTTCATGAGGGAGGGAAGGTGGGGGAGAGGGAAAATGAGCTGATACCAAGGACTCAGGTAGAATGAAAATTATGATGGCAACATATGTAAAAATGTATTTGACACAATAGAATGGATGTATGAATTGTGATAAGAGCTGTACAAATCCCCAATAAAATGATTTTTTTAATTGAAGACAAAATGATGTCTACATACTGTGGACTACCAGAAGAACAAAAAGTCTGTCTTAGAAGTACAGCCAGAATGTTCCTTAAATGAGAGGCAGATGAGACTGAATCCAATCCATATATCCATGGCTAGGCAACGACGTTATGGCATTGAGTGTGTAGAGTTGAAACCAGCAATATCTGCCAGTGGGAATGTTATACCATGTATTGACCAGTTACACCAACCATCTCAAATTGTGATACCCATCATGGTGAGTAGGCTTTGTTAGCTCCAAAAAGGAAGTACCTTGCCCTAAAACACATAGCATTATGTTTGACCCAATCACTCTTCTTCCCATTACATATAAGCTCTGGGGTCATATTAGTAGAGAAAGCTTGATTCAAGGTGTCTGAAACATGAGGGAGATTATTAGCTCCCATGAAAAGAACTAGAGGTTGGGCTGTAGATTTTGTTGACCTAGCAGTTCAAAGGCAAGGATCCAGGTGTTTTTCATTGATTCTCTGGGTCATATTTAGTTGGTGAGTTTTGTCTGTGGGTTGGCTCCTCTCATAGGAAAAGATGGCTGTTAAAATTCAAAACAAGAGATCTGCCCAAGACAATACTCTAAGGCAGAAGATGGAAACATATCTCCTACATTAAAAGACTAGTTATTTAGAAAGCTTGTCCTTATGCTTTATTTTGTATTTACCGGAATCAGATCACATCCCCATTGTATACCAATCACTGGAGAAGTGGTTAAAGCGATCCTGTTTTAATTGGAATGTACCTAGAGTCCTCTGGGGAAGCTGTGGTTGTCGGAATTTAAATCATGGTTCTTGGCACAGAAAGGATTAGAGGATGAATACAGAAGAAAAACCAATAGCTCCTGCTTCTGAAACACTGCTGGAGAAAGTTGCTTCTTCATAGACATTTCTACATTTCCCTTTCCCCCTGAGAGAGGACACCTGACAGGCAGATCTGGCATAAAGGGATGAAATTGGTACTGCTGTTGTCTGCGATCATATGCTTTACCAAGACTACAGAGGGACTAAATGGGAGCCAAAGAGATTTTTTTTCTTTCATTTAGACATCCAAATAAACAATAGACAACCAGTCTCACAAATCTTTCAAAGATGTCAATTTTGAAAACACATGATTTTATTTAAAATTTAGATGCTGGTGGTATAAAATGCTGTAATTTGCATTATAAATGATAAGCTTGCTGTCTCATCAGATTACTATCAGACTCAATACTTTTCAGAGGGTAAGAAACTCACCAGAAATCTTTGGCATGCTTTTCTCTTTTGTCCCTTGGGGCTCCAGTACCTTTATTGCCTCCCTGGAGTTTTCAGATAGAATCCAATCGTTGGAGCCAATTCCTTGTGTCTTGAGAAAACGTGCTCATTCCTATGCCGACGGGAGTTTGAAGTCACATGGCACTTAATAAACATCTTGCTACAGCAGTGGTTTTTCAATTTTCACACGTCAAAAACACTCTACAGAAGTACTCAGAGGTCCCTTTTCTTGAGATTCAAATCTAGTAGAACTGAAGTGGGTCCCAAGCCACAAGATACTGAAAGTAGGTGACCTAAAAAAATACATAAGGCTCTTGAATAAGAAAGACTGAAATGCATATGAATTATCATGCTGGTGACGGATATTGACAGTACCATCAACTGTCAAAGAGCAGATCTTTCTGGGAAGAAGGATAGAAGGAATGCTCCTAGAAGTGAAGACGACGAAACTTTGTCTCAAGGATTTTGGACATGTTATCAGGAGAGACAAATCTCTGGAAAAAGACAGCGTGCTGGGTGAAGTAGAACGGCAGCAAAAGAGAAAGACCATTGTTGAGATGAATTCGCACAGTGGCTGTAACAATGAGCTCAAACATAAGACTAAGTGTGGAGATGACACTGCACCGAGCAGTGTTTCATGCTGTTGTACAGAGGGTTGCTGTGAGATGGAACTGACTCAATGGTATTTAACAACAACCTGAGGTAGAGTGCAGAATTGCATAAATCTTTTTAGTAAAATATGGTCACTCAAAAATATATTCCGTTTGCTTTAGCTACTCCAGTCTGCAGCCCAAACACACTGAAGGTACTTATTAACTCTCAAAATTGGTGACTGGAAATTTGACATGCCTCCTAGGTAAGGAATACACTAAAGGTTCCTCCTCAGGAGCCTGGCAGGTGGAGGTATGCTTTATGATGACTGTGTGTAAAATTCATTACGCAGCCAGTGCCTAATAAGCCTGAACTTTTGCAATCTTAAGATGGTCCAGATGTTTTTTATGGTTTAACAAAAAATCTCCTCCTTAGAGTTTACATGATCAAGTTTTGCAATATTGCACTCTTCTGTCTTCTCGACCTTTCTGCAGCTGGCACATTGCTTGTCCTTAAGATCCTCCCTCCACTTACTCTGAATACATCGGGATGCTGTGTTGTAATCCACAATCAGTCAGCATAAATCAAACAATTCGGCACAGATGTGACCTGAATATACATTTAGAGTCTGCTAATTGTGCAAAGCAGTCGCACAAAGGTTTCAAGGTCAGCCGCACAAATGATGAATCTACTTTGCAGAAAACCACAGAGGGGGAATGCTGCTTTTTATCACAGTCATTGCTCATTTCTAGAGTTTCAGGGACCTTGCCACTCTGGAGGCTGCCGGGAGCCCATACCAATGACTTTTTCCTTAAGGCCCAACAGGAGCATAAGAAAAAATGCTTAATCTGTAGCACAACTACTTAAAATTGGATTTTGTCTAAGCTAAACCCCACTAGAGACATGGCACAACAGAGGTAAAAGTGTACAGACTTTGGACTTGGTCAGGCAGGCTTTGAAATCTTGCTTATCCTCTTGATACTGATGGATCCTTGAACAGTTGATCTAATGTCACGCAGTGTGAGATGCCACGTGGGCAAGCTGTGGATTGAAAGTTAGTATTTGATTCTGGTTTTCCACAAGAAGCAATTAACACTGACTCCTAGTTGCTACTTCAGTGTTTGGTGAAGGGACTGCTGAAGGAAGCTTTTTAAAAATCAAGAAATAGTAGATGTAATGGTAGAAAACACTTTGAGAGAGCGAGAACTGCTATGTGAGGAAAAGGTGAGGGACCTAGCTTGAGTCAGGAGTTAGCCAGTAGGCTGAAAAGAGAAAAATTAGGAAAAGGTGTGTGAGTCCAGATTTTGCCTGGGTACGTGATGATGGCTTGTAGTTTTGAACATAATGCCCGTGTGCAGGGAGTGAATCAGGTTACACGGAAGCTCTTAAGGAGTGGAGCGGAGATAGCTAAGTAAGCTTGAATAGGCTAGGCATTCAATTCCTTACCTCTTTTCTTTAAATTACAATAACGCACTGTCATTAAGTGGATTCCTACTCATGGCAACCCCATAAGTTCCATTATAGAACTGCCCCATAGGGTTTTATGGGCTTCAGCCTTTATAGGATATCACTAGGTCTTTCTTCTGCAGTGCCACTGTATGGATTGTAACTACCAACCTTTAGTAGTTGAGTGCAGACAGCTTATACCATCTACCTAACCCAGATAAGCTCCCCCAAAGCAAACTCATTGCCACCCAGCCAACTTTGACCCATTGGAGAGAGTAGAATTGTACCCTAGGATTTCAAGGACTACGTCTTTATGGGAACAGACACACTCACCCTTCTCCCTCAGAGCGATTGGTGAGTTTGATGGGCTGGCCTCGCCCAAAGGCCCACCAGCGTTCCTCCCTTCTCCTCTGAGATTGGTGTTCTTTCCACAGAGCATCTTAATCCACCGGAGTATTTAGCCAGTATGGGGAAACTAATAGAAGGCGCTGTTATTGAAAAAAATTTTGAACCATCAGGAGAATGTGTGCTCCCTGTCACGGCTTTGGGGTAAAGTCTCTGCGAGTAGAATCCTTGCATGAAGTGATTTTTGATTTGGAGGAAGAGTGATCAAATGTGCTTCTCTGTAATTCTTCATGTTAGGACATTCCCGTCTTCTCTAAACTCAGTAGAGTTGTCACAGACAAAGGGTCTGGCATTCAACTACTTATCTTCATGTTGATCTAAAGGACAGAAGAATGCAACCAACTAAATGACAGGTGCCATCAGAGGCAGAGTTATTAGAAAAACAGAGCAAAAAAAACCATAAGAAGCAAAATAAACATAATCAATGAAATTGAGCAAAATAAGGCACAAAAGATGTCTAAGTAGAAATACCAGCTATGAAAATCAAGGGTTTTTTGAATTATTTGCATGCATTGGTTTAAAATGGTTTGGATACAGTTGAAGAACTAATTAGTTGAAAAGACCATGGAAGCCTTGTTTCAGAAAAAATGAATAGTAAATAAACAAACTAAAATGTATTAATATCAACGTCTTAATTTTAGGACTCAAAGAAGGGAAAAATAAGCAAATAGGAAGAATTGTTTGAAGATTAAATGGAGCTTAATTTTCTAGAACTAAAGGAGGAAGGGAGAGAGGATGGGTTAGGGTAAAGGATGGGATGAAGAGAGAAAGAGGAAGGAAGACAGGAAGGAAGGATTAGAGTGAGGGGGGAGGGAAGGAAGGAAGAAGGCAGAGAGGGAAAGAGAAAAGTTGAAGTTTCCACAGACTTAAAAAGTCTGTAGACCATCACATACAGGGATACTGGGGGGGAAAAACAGAAAACTTTGAGAAAATCAAAGATAAATAAAATCTTCTAAAAGCCCCGAAGAAAAGAAAATATCACATTAAAAGGGCAAGATTGTATTGACCTGAGATTATTTCAACAGCAACAGAAGAAATGAATCAATTTTTTAAGTTAACTAAAGGACAATAATTTTGAACTTTGTTTTAGTTTCCTACGGCTGCCATGACAAAATACCACAAAGTGAACAGCTTTCGAAAAACAGAAGTATATCGCCTTACAGTTCTGGCAGATGCAATTACAAACAGCGCTGCTTCAGGGCTATGCTCTCACCACCCTGTTCCCCTGGCTGTCTTTAGATTCTTAGTCCCATGATTTCTTTGGTGTTGTATGTAGAACGAAACAATGCATGGTGGTGCACCATCCTCACAATTATTTCTGGGCCCAAGCCCATTGTTGCACACAGAGTGTCAATCTATCTCTTAAGAGCCTTCCTCTCCTTGCTTCCCCTCTTTTATACTTAACATGGTGACCTTCTCCACGGGCCTGTCTCTGCTGACAACATGTCCAAAGTATGTAAAATGAAGTCTTGCTTCTAAAACCTTGCCTCTAAGAAGCACCCTGGCCTTACTTCTTCCAACACAGATTGGTTTGTCCTTATAGCAGTCGGCGGTACTCTCAATATTCTCCAGCACCACAATTCAAATACATCTATTCTTCTATAGTCTTCCTTATTCAATGTCCACCTTTCATGTGCATATGATGCAATGGAAAATACCATGACTTGGGCCAGGAGCACCTTAGTTCTCAAAGTAACATCCTTGTCTTTCAATACTCAAAAGAGGTTTTGTGCAGCAGATTTATGCAATGAAACACAACTTTTGATCTCTTGGCTGCTGCTTCCATGATGATTGATTATGGATTCAAGCAAAACAAATTTCTTGACCATTTCAACCTTTCCTCCATTAATCATAATGTTACCCCCGTGGTCCAGTTGTGAGGTTTTTTTGTTCTCTTTACATTGAGTCATAATCCATTTTGACTATATCAAGGTTATAATCCTTGATTGTCATCAGCAAGTGCTTCAAGTCCTCTCTTTCAGCAAGCAAGGTTGTGTCATCTGCATATTGTAGGTGGTTAATAAACCTTCCTCTAATCCTGATGCCACACTCTTCTTCATATACTCCAACTTCTCTGATTTTTTGTTCAGCATGCAGATTAAATAAATATGGGGGAAGGATACAACCTTGACACACACCATTCCTGATTTTAAAATTTGCAGTATTCCCTTGCTCTGTTCCCACAGCTATCTCCTGATCCGTGTACAATTCCTCAAGAGCACAATGAAGTGTTCCAGAATTCCCATTTTCCCCAAGGGTATCCAGAGTTTGCTGTTATCCACAGAGTTGAAGGCCTTTACTTAGTCAATGAAACCCAAGTCAACCTCTTTCCAGTATTCACTGCTTTAAGCCAAGAACCATCTGACGGCCTGGACCTCTGACAGATCCAGTCAATATACTGCTGCAACTGTTGTTGGATAATCTTCCCCCAAATTTTACTGACTTGTGTTATCAATGATATTATTCTGTAGTTTGAGCATTCTGTTGGATCACTATTCTTTGGAATCTGTATAAACACGCATCTCTTTCAGTCATTTGGCCAAGTAACTGTCTTCCAAATTTTCTGGTATAGATGAGTAAGTGCTTGCAATGCTTCATCAGCTTTTTGAAACATTTCAATAGGTATTTCATCAATTCCTGGAGCAAAAGTTCTAGGCTAATGCTTAAACAGTGCAATTTGAACATCTTCCTCCAATACCAATTCTTTTGCTCATATGCTACCTCCTGAAATGGTTAGGTGCAGACCTGGTTCATTTTGGTACCATAACTCTTCTGTATTGTTTCCATCTTCTTTTGATACTTCTGCTTCACTCAACATTTTGACGATAGAATCGTTCAGTATTGCAATGCCAGTCTTGCATTGTTTTTTTTGGAGCTTCTTCCATTTCAGTGATGCAGAGTATGCTCTTTCTCTTCCTTTTCTAACTCTAGGTCTTTGCACAGTCCATGGTAGCATTGTCGTTTGTCTTCTCAAGCTGCCCATTGAAATTTTCTGTTCGGCTCTTTGACTTCATCATTTCTCCTGGTTGCCTTAGCTACTTTATGATTTAGATCAAGTTTCAGAGGCTCTTCGGACCTCCAAGGTGGTCTTTTCTTGTTTCATGGCTTTTTAAAGACCTCTTGCTTCCTTCACATATGATGTTCTTAATGTCCTCCCACAGCTCATCAGGTCATGTCATTAGTGTTCAAGAGTCAAACGTGTTCCGGAAACATTCTCAAAAGCCCGGTTGGATATGTTGAAGGTGCTACCTTGGCTCTCCCAGGCTTGCGTTCATTTTCTTCAGCTTCAACCTGAACTTATGGGAGCTGTTCCACAATCAGCTCCTCGCCTATTTTTATCTTCTGGTATTGACCTTCTCCATCATCTCTTCTTACAGATGTAGTCCATTTGATTTCTGTGTATTCCACCTGGAGAAGTCCATGTGTATAGTCACTGTGGGTGTTATTGAAAAAAGATATTTGCTATGAATACACATTACTGGTCTTGCAAAATTCTATCATGTGATCTCCAACTTCATTTCTATTACCAAGACCACATTTTCCAACTCTATTCCTTCCTTTTTGTTTCTCACCTTTTCATTTCAATCACCAATAATTATCAATGCATCTTAATTGCATGTCTGAACCATCTCAATTTCTTCATTGGTAGCTTTAGTGTTTGGTGAGGGAATTGGAATAATAATAGTACTGACTGGATTTCCAGCATAGATAGAGATATTATCTTAGCACAGACAGCATTGTATTTCAAAGTAGTTCTCGAAATGTCCATGCCATGCCATTCATCTTGTTTGCATCATTCCCACCATAGTAAAGCATGTGATTTTCTGATTCAAATGGCTAATACTAGTCAATTT
Source organism: Echinops telfairi (assembly GCF_000313985.2). Lineage (NCBI taxonomy): Eukaryota > Metazoa > Chordata > Mammalia > Afrosoricida > Tenrecidae > Echinops > Echinops telfairi. The sequence continues at coordinate 40,215,982 of NW_022111368.1, forward strand.
CAGCTCACTAGCACCTAGAATATCAACCTCTACGGGTTCCAATTCACTTCTGATTAGTTCCAATTTCCCTATATTGATACTTTATATTTCCATTTTACAATTATTAATTAATATTTATGGCTGTTTCTTCTCTGTTTAAGTCATGCCCCATCATCAAATGAAGGTCCCAAAGGCTATAATGCTTCAGCTTTATTTCATGCATGTCATTATGGTCAGCTCTACTTTAAGAATACCAATGTTGAAAAGCAGGGAGTTTACTTTGAAGACTAAGGTGTGTCTGACCTAAGCCATGGTATTTTCAATTATCTCATGTGAAAGCTGGGCACTGAATATAAGGTTGACAAAAGAAGTGAAGCATTTGAATTATGGTGCTGGAGAAATTATTGAAAGTACCTGTGTTAGTCTGGGCTGACTAGAGAAACAAATTCATAGACACTCATATGTGTAGAAGAAAGAGCTTTATATAAAGAGCAATTGTACATGAAGAAAACTTCCCAACCCAGTCCAGATCAAGTCCGACATTAGCCCATATGTCAGATACCAACACATAAAGTCCTCTTCAGACTCACAAAACACACGCAATGATGTTGAATGCAGGAAGATCACAGGCCAGTTGATGGAAAGTCTTGTGAATCCAGTGGCGTTGTAAGCATCTCAGCCCTGGCAGGGGTCTTCACGTAGCTCCTCCACATCCAGAGCTCTATCATTGCTCCATGTGTCTTGTCTGCAAGAATGTCTCACAGTGAATGAGTGTGTGTCCTGCCTGCAGTGAGCTATTTATCTCCTTAGCGCCTCCAAATGAGGACATCAAGCTGTGATCTGATTGACAGGCTAAACGCTGCCACTTCACTCTTAAGTCTCAAATTGACAACAGATTTGGCAACTCTCACAGAAGCCCTTGATGAGTCCAAAGCAAAATGGCATGGCAACTTCTCTGTCTTTCAATGCATCCCCAGGAAAATAAAATCCAATTTTTATATGCAAGTATAAGTAGCTATAAAAACTGAAAAAACAAACAAAAAAACCTCACTGCCATTGAGTCAATACTGACTCATAGCACCCTATAAGACAGGGTAGATTTGCCCCTATAAGTTTCTGACACTCTAAGTGTTTACGGGAGTAAAAAGTCCAGTCTTTTTCCCTCAGAGCTGTTGGTGGTTTCAAACTTCTGACCTTGTGGATTGCAGCCCAACACATAGCCACGATACCACCAGGGCTTCTATAGGTAGCTATAGTGTATAGCATAATATTGTATAGACGTAAAGCATGAATAACTGTTGGTACCCCAGCTCCTCTTCCATTTTGAGGCTAGCAACCAAAAACAACATTGGAGCAGGCCAGATCGTTTGCTGTGATGAGGAGAAACTGCATTGACAACACTAAAAATAGAAATCATTTTATTATTAATATAGGTAACAACAAAAATTACCTGTCTATTGATAATTACTGAGGAACCCTTAGAAGCTTGGATTCCTTCTTCACTCATGTGAGTAAATTATTAGATAATTGAGGGGGGACTCAAACATGCCTGCTCCTAAAATCAGGAAAGACAATGACAGCAGAATGGACATGAAAAGCAACCGCCCTCACCCTCCAATGCATTCCATTGTGATGGTCTTCAAAGAGGTGATATTGGTCAGCTCACCGCAAAGACATCCATCTCCAAGCTTTGCCCCACCCCCACCCCCTCATGTTTTACTTTGTGTCCCTTTCCTACCATACACCATTTTGCCTCCTCTTACATATTCTTTATATCGATAAACATAGCCACCCACATATCCTAGCCAGAAACAGTGATCCCCACTCTATTCTCCCTCAACCCTACCCTCTCACTTCTAGCAGCTAATCCGTTTCTAAATTCTGCTGATCCTATGACCTGCCTGTTTCTTGAATGGCTCATTCATCATCTCCACTACTGAATTTTCAGGCCTCATCATTTCTTTCCTGAAGTATTTCAACTGTTTCTGGGGCTCCTGGCCAGTCATTTTACCCTTTTTCATCCATTCGTCAAAAGCAGCCATGAAATGGCAGAGAAACACATGAGACCTTCACTGACCCCCATCAATAAATGGTAAAATGTAAAGGCTATGGCATGGCATTCAAGAACTCTCATAAATTGGCTCTCGCTCAATGCTCCAACCTCTTCTCTTCACCCATCCCTCTTTGCATTTGTCATTGCAGTCTATCTAAGCCAGCCCTACCCAACAGAAATATAATACGAGTCACAGAGATAGTACCCACATAAAATAAAATAAGCAGAATCAATTTTAATAAAATATTGCCTTTAAACCAATACATTCCTTTTGTTTTCAACCTGTGAAATTAGCCATACTCTTATTATCTAAAAACCTTAACTGGCTCTTAGTTGCCATATCAGACAGTGCAGGTCTAAGGCAGTTGCTCATCTATGTGATTTTCCATAGACCGCTAACACTGACCGGAGGTACTTCCCTCTCCTTTTATCACACTCCACTGTGCTCACCTTCTTCTACATGCCCTTCCTGACACATTTCCTCCAAATTCTGTGACTTCAGCAGTCCCAAGCTTTCCTCAGCAAAATAGATACAGAAGGGTTCTGGTGGTTTTTGTTTTTAACATGATATTGTCACACATACCCAGAAGGGTCCAGCAACTTCTTAATCACGTCCACCATAGTAGCTAACTCATAGTAGTAGTGACATCACTAGCGTGCAGTGAAGCCTCTCAGTGCAGTGGCTCCTGGTGTCACACTGCTCCCCACGCCCATAGAATTCCTCCCATATCAGACCATAACAAAACCTTAAAAATGTTTATTCTCAATTTTAAGCATAGCATAATATGTGATAAATGCAATTGCAATTGGTTTAAATGTAATATTTTTGATTATACGAATACTAACAAAAAATTGTTTTATCAAAAATTTCTACATTGAGTTACATTATTAGTGACAGCAAATGCCTTTTGAATTTTGTCTCCCTTTTCTTTAATTGCCATTTAATTCTCCTAAAACCTATTGCTACAAATTTGCAAATGTGAACTATCACAATATTGTCATTTAAGCATCAGAAAACTAACAAATTCCGTGAGCAACCGGCAAGAAAACAGCGCTTGCAGATCAAGCCACGTGATTCAAAGGGTCCCAGTATTGGGACAATAATGACAGTTCTGAGGGGACCACACTAGAGGTTCAAAAGTAAATGACCATAATGTTTTAGCCTTTTATATATTCTGACAGACGTAAGCTGGGCTTAAAAAAATATATCTTTGTTGTTATAATTAAATACAAGGATATCTTTTATTTTAAAAAATCATTCATTTCTGAAGAAACACTACACAGAAATTGTATAGACTGTCATTTTGGGGTCACCCCGTCTGAGAGAGTCATCCCGTCTGCACTTGGAGTGAAGTCACTGCATGATGGGTGAAATGCACAGGGCTGATTGCACCCAGTCATGATCCCTGCTTTACTCCGCCATCTCTGCTCCTCACAGGGCCCGGATGACTGGAGGGAAGGAACGGCCCATGTCAGTCTCTGCGGTGGAGTCTAAGTCCATCGGGTGTTATTCTGAGATTGTAATTATGGACCCGATCATAGGACCTACATTGATCCAATCAGGCTGAAAGGAAAGAAGTCATACCAGAGTGAAGAGGGAGGTTTCCCCGCTACCTGTCCCTTGCCGTGTGTGATGAAGGATGTGTACTGCCCACGGTTCTGCTGACAGCCTCATTACGAGGAACCCTAATCCAGAGCAAAGAGAAAAGTAAGGATGTGGGTCAAGTAAGCAACTCACCTATGAAAAAGATATTACCTCCCAATTTACAGGTAGATGGGATAATAAATTTCCTAATTTTTAAAGCTGGTTTCAGTTAATCTTTTATGGCCAGCTGCAAAAGCATACAAAAATTGCTGTTGTTAACTGATGTTACATTAATTATGTGACAGACCCTGTTCTGGACATCTTACAGAAAATACACTGTTTTGAGCTATCCATAGGTGATTGATACTTTCCATGTCTTCTAAATTATACTTCTATTTCTTTAGAAATGATTTTCAGAGACACATCTCCATGTCTTCAAAATTATACTTCGATTTCTTTGAAAATGATTTTCAGAGACACATTGTTCCCTTGATAATGCGGGTAATTTTTTCTCCTGTCATCCCCTGAGCAGGAAGGCTTCTCAGTGTCTGCTGTGTGGGGCTCCAGAGCCTGCGATGTGCTGTCGCTCTCTGTCTGTCTGCCTGCCTTTGAATGGTTACTGCTATTGGCCAGTCCCTGCCCCATGGTGGCATATGGGTGTGAGGGAGGCAACATCCCATCCAAACGTGATGGACAGGATAGAGTTCATAGAGAAGTGAGATTATCGCTGGATGGGATGGGAGTTTATGTTCCGCAGGGAGAGATTGGGAGTGAGGAGTGTGTGTGTGTGGAAAAACGCTGAGTGGGGATTGGGTGAGCTCTGACAGAGAAAGATAGGTCATCACAGCATCCATTCCCCTTGCCTCTCTTCAGGCTCAGGGGCTGTGAGACAGAGTGCTGGCCAGAGGAATGGGAAACGAACGGCCAGCCTTGGCCCTTCTAAAAATCCTACTTGATACTTCATCGACTTCCATGAAGGTTGGCACTGAAAATGGCAGCACAGCAAGGTACAAAGTGCCAGACTCGCTGGGGCCCTTCTTGATGAGGAGTTCAACTGGCATCCGGCTGACCTATGAACAAATAATGAGGTGTTCTTGTATGAAGACACTACAATGTCTTTTTATTGTTTTCTTAAAGCAGCTACTGTTACTTACACTGACTAAAATGATACTCATTTAAATGAGTGATGCTCGTTTAAATGAGTGAACCTGGTTATTAGAGGATATCATTTAATTAATGGGATGCCCACGGCAATTCTGCCAAAACAAAATAAAAAGTAAACTCAAGTTCTAGGCAGTGCTCCTCTCTTCTGACTTGCTCCCCATGCACGCTCACCTCTTGGCACATGGACTGTGTGCGTAATAAGCATTTACTTCTATTTTTTTCTAAAAGGCAACTGTGAATCTTTCAACTATTTTCCATATCTATGCCTGCTCTATTGTTTGGTTTGGTTGGTAGCTATGTGTATTTTGTTGAATTACAGTTGATTTTCTTTTTGTCTTAATACTCCTTCTGACTTTCCCTTTAAACTTGTTAGTTTTTACATTTTAAGCAGGGGCAAGGAACTGATTTTAAGAAATTATAAATGAATGTTGGCCACTTATATGAAAATAATACATGGTATTAAGTTATGATTCTTAAGTAGCAAAAGTAGATTCAGGAAAACCAAGTAATATATTCTGAAGCATTAACTATAGCAATGGCCATTATGAAATGATTCCATCAGGAAGCAATTCAATTGAAACACAACACATAATTACAAGAAAAATCAGCCTTAAGTTCCTGTTCTCTGTCTAATTCCATAGCAAAAATAAAATTGTCGGTAACTTTTAACTTCTGGAAAATTGCTTTCTCCCTCCCAGAAGCAGAAGACATGATTTAATGTTGTGATCCTAAATTTATGAAAGTAAAATATGAGGGTAAGTAAGAATGTCATACATGCATGGGTTTATTCTAAACAAAACATGTTGAAACATGTCTTCGCAGAGGGAGACTGCAGACAAGTTCTCTCAGTAATACACGTGTTTTAATCTCATTAGGGTGCCTTCAAAATAAGACAACTTTGAAAGGTTTAATTTAAAAAAACAAAATCTTCAAAGAGGACCTGCTAGGAAAATTAGATCCAAGGCAGAGGTCGGCTCAGGAGCTATGGTGACTGTTCTTTTGAGATTCCAGAAGGAGAATCGGGAAGGGTACTGGATGACAATGGGGGCTTATTATGAAGACGTTTTAAGGGGGGTGGAGGGCAGGGCAGACCCACTGGTGACTAAAAAGCCAGAAAAGTTGTGCTGCGGTAGGTTTTTTTGCAGTGGTTCTCAACCTGTGGGTCAGCACCCCTTTGGTGGTCAAATGACCCTTTCACAGGGGTCGCCCAATTCATAACAGCAAAATTACAGTAATGAAGTAGCAACAGAAATAATTTTATGGTTGGGGAAGGTTATTAGGATAAATATGAGGATAGTTGCAGGGGCTATCTGAAACCTGACGTCATCCACCCTAAAGCTCTGGTCTTACTCTTCCAGAATTCTTTCTGTTTGCTCAAATTTAATGAATGTATACAAGGAACAGGATTTGAGTCCTTAAAAATGCTGAAACTGTGGTTTTTATATGGTTTGCATTGAAAACCACAGAATTTGCAGGGTGCGGGGAGGATTGAGCGATGAAAACGCCACCTTCACTATTGGGTTGACCAGATGGAGGCTATGTTGAGATTCAGTGGTTTCACGTCTGATATCTTTGTTCAATAAGAGTTTCTATTATTTTATAGTGATACCTTTGGAAGTAACTTTGTGCGGAGTGTGATTTGCCCAAGATAGAAGCTAAGAAGGTGACAGTGTCTACTTTAAGGTTCAGGTCAATAAACAGGAAGTACTAAGCAGGGCAAGCTAGCAATCTGGAAGGTTGTGGTGGATTAGTCACCATGTGTGCTTTGATTTAGTGCCTTGTATCTTATTCCCTAAGGACTATTTATCTTTAAGGTTTGTTGGAAGAGTGCAAATTGCACATAGGAATTAATTAATTTAATGCTTCAGTGTCCTACCTAATCAGACTATAAATCACTTTCGCAGAGTGTATCTCTTATAATCATGACATCCCTAAGCAGTAAATGTGTAGATTAGGTTATTGATTCAAATGTGGGGAGGGTGAGAGATATAAAGTTGTCCAGAATGACTGCCAGGGTTTTGGCATGAGCAATTGGATGGCTAATGGTGCCATTTATTGTGGTACTTATCACCTTCTAATGTGTATAGGAGCCACCTGGAGAGCTTTCAACTATTAAAATTTTCTGAACTGCTCCCTAAAATTTTGTTTCAGCAGATATAATGGAAAGGACACAGTATTTGAATTTTTTTAAAGCACTCTAGGTGGTCTTGCTGAAAATGGGTAGAGGACAGCCTTTTAAGATGTTTATTACGAAGAAACACCGAGAAGAGAAAGAAACTTGGGGAAAAGAGCTTACATTTTATCTGTAGAGAAGAATATTCTGCTGGTGTTAATTGAAATATGTTTTGTCCCATCTACCTCTAAGGCATCCCTAGAGAAAAACATACAGTTAGAAGTACATGGCTAGGGCATTAAAAGATCCACAAATCATTCAATAAAGAAAGCTCTATGAATCAGGGAACTTCTGAGTTCAGACCAGAAAATATACCTACTCCAAAGGTTTTGATCTTGCAAACCTTGGAAGGCAGGTGGTAGATGATTCAAACCAGTGCCATCAGCACATAGCTACTCAAATAGGGCTTCCAAGGTTACAGAATTTTTCCAAAAACAGACAAGCTCGTCATTCTCCCAAAGAGCAGCTGGTTTGAACCATTGACATTGCAGTTGGCAGTCCAGCATTTACCCAACAACACCAGCAGGGCTCTTTGGAATACAGGGTAAACATCAGAACAAAAAATCTTACCATAGTGAATGATGGGGGGAGTGTGGAGTGGAGACCCAAAGCCCATTAGTAGGCCACTGGAGATCCCCTTGCAGAGGGGTCTCAGGGAGGAGGCGAGCCAGTCAGGGTGTGATGTAACAATGATGAAAAATACAACTTTCCTCTAGTTCCTAAATGTTTTCTCCCCGCTCCCACTATCATGACATGACACGAATTCTACCTTGCAACTCTGGCTAGACCAGAGGATGTACACTGGTACAGATAGGAACTGAAAATACAGGGAATCCAGGGTGAATGATCCCATCAGGACCAGTGGTGTAAGTGGTGATACAGGGAGGGTAGAGGGAGAATGGGTAGGAAAGAGGGAACCAATTACAAGGAACTTTATGTGACCTCCTCCCTGGGGGACGGACAACAGAAAAGTGGGTGAAGGGAGATGTTGGACAGGGAAAGCTATGACAAAATAACAATTTATAAATTATCGAGGGCTCATGAGGGAGGGGGGAGCGGGGAGGGAGGAGAAAAATGAGGACCTAATGATGGGGGCTTAAGTGGAGAGGAAATGTTTTGAGAATGATGAGGGCAATGAATGTACAACTGCGCTTTATACAATTGATGTGTGAATGGATTGTGATAAGAGTTGTGTGAGCCCCTAATAAAATGATAAAAAAAGAATTAAAATTAAAAAAATTAAAAAAGAAAAGAAGACAAACTGCTTAAAGGCATTATGTATGGTAGTTACATAATTTTGTGCCTACTTGAAGTGTAGGGGTGGAGTCTAGCCTGCCAAGCAGGTCACAGGCAGATCGTGCCACTTTGTGGGTGTAACCTCCTCCTAACAAGAGTCCTAGGAACCTTCCCCCCTCTCTTTCTGCCTTCACCTTCCTGTTGACAAGCCACATGGAGACCTCGAGCCCTGTGATGCGTCCACCGCCATTGGATCCACAAGAACTTTTCACCCGCTGGCCTGTATGTGGTCTTCCTGCATTCTGCATCATGCATGTGGCTGTGTGAATCTGAAGATGGACTTAGGGACTAGTTTCAGACTTATGGACTTGAACTGGACTGGGTTGGAATGTTTTCCTGATATACAATTGCTTCTTGATATAAAGCGCTTTCTTACACATATAGGAGTGTCACTGAATTTGTTTTTCTAGTCAACCCAGCCTAACCCAGTGAGTACTGTCAAGATCAATATGCAAGAATACACTTGATATTTGCTCTATGTGCTTTATAGTATTTTCTGTTCATTAAGCTCCTAGCATGATTTCATGCATCCTTAAAAGGAATGACAAACAGTATTATCTAGGAGGAGGAAATGGATGAAAAATGGTAAAAATACCTAGTAGCAAACGATCCCAGGAATATTGACCACAAATAGGACAAATAACTTAAAAGAAATATGACTTGGAACTTTCGGCATAAAAACTAAAATAGAGTTCAATTTAAATGGATTCACCCATTGGATTGGGGATAGTTCCTCAAAAAGAAACCAGTCACAATAGGGAAAAAGGAATCCTACTGCTCAAGACATTAGAGGTCTTTGGAGTTTGGGAGATAAATGTTTACCCTTTTACTTAAACATTCGATGTTAGTGTCTTTAAAAGAACTATAAAATGTCAGTTTAAATATACTTGCAAGTGTAAAGCACTCCTTAACTTTCATATAACTGTAACTTTGACAATATTCTCAATTTAAAGGAGAGCTGGAAATGAACAGATACCACACAGGAGATTGTGATCTGCGTCTCTCTCTTTGGGACATGAGAAAATAATAATAATTTATAAAGAGCTATTAATATCCACAAAGGAGAATAATTTGGAATGCAATTCAAGGAATATACCCACAATGCTGTCTTACTCAATTGTAATTTACCAATTGCTCTTTTAATGGCTTCAATAAAATTCCATTCCTTTTGGCATTAAGAGACTTCATTAACGTGTTCTTTCTTTCATTGAATTCTAAAATCAAGATGAGCTTGAGTGGTATCCAAGGAAAAACACATTCTGAGTACTTGAGCTCACCAGCATCTTAGCACACAATTCTGCCAATGTCTATTCTAGCCTAACATCAACATTCTCTTCTATTTTCTTACTCCTTTGTCTTAACTGTTCTTTATCTTGGTAAGCAGGCTAGCTAATGGATGATTCTCATTCCAAAAGTGACCCAAAACCTGTGTTTTGTAAAGAAGAACATGTCTTGTGGCAGATTTAAATAATATTTAAAATAAGTGGCTGGAATTTTCACTTACCCTTGAAAGACCAGGAAATTGACATTTTTAATGCATTTAAATGGCATGAAAATACTCTTGACTCATTAGGGAGCAGGTTGCTAGGTAATTTGGTTGCTGTGCTTGGCATTCACAAACTCATTATTTAGTACATGATACTTTTTATGAAGATGTGTAAACTCTCTGAGCACAGGTCTGTTTTTTAAATCGAGTTTCTCTGAAACAAAGAAATGCTTAAGGGCAGAAAGCTATAACGGCAAAATAGCTGCAGAGACAGCCACCTGTGAAGCCATGCACAATCCAGAGAATATTCAAGGAACAGAGAGCAGAGTATCAAGATGGATATACTCAAGAGTCTCTGCAGTGTAAACTGTAACCTCCAAACCCAAGTCCACTGCCAACAAGTCATTCGGACTCATAGCATCACTATGTCGGTTGTCCAAGGCTGCAAATTTTTATAAAAACAGACAGCCTCATTCGTCTCTCTCAATGCTGAACAGTTGACCTTGCAGTCCAACACTTACCAGGCCTCTGTAAGCTGTGGCTCAAGGAGGACCTTAATAAAATAGGAAGCAGATGAATTTAATGTGAGTAGGCCACAGTTATTTCCAGTTAAGGAAACAGAGGTCCTGACCAGGAAAGACAATGGGTGTGCATTCGGGAACTGTGAGAGGACATCACACACACACACACACAAAAAGTGAGTGGAAAAGGAAATGTAAAGGTAATGGAATTTCTCCATGAACTTTCCTCAGCCAACATTGAACTTGAATCCTCTGACTGAAGGAGTAGAGATGGTCCTACTTCCCTGCTCACTTTAGGGCATTTTCTATTCATCAGAACACATCAGGGAGTATATAAGGACTCTTATTATCTCATTTAATGGAAGCATAGATTTTATGATGTAGTTAGGATAGAGAATCCCTGTTGACTTAGTGAATTACTCATTGGGTTTCAAACCACATGGTCAGCAGTTTGAAACTTCTAGCTACTCAGTAGAAGAAAGAGGAGGCTTTCAACTCCTCTAAATATCTACAGTCTCTAAAACCCACAGAGACAGTTCTACCTTATCCTGTAATGCCACTCTGAATCAGCTTTGACTTGAAGGCAGTAAGATGATGATGAGATAATGGTTGGAATAAGACTCAGCTACTATATTTACTGGACCCAAGTTACCTAACTAGGAGATAAAGGAGTTAATATTTAAATTCAGGTCTTATTAATAGCAGAAATGAAATCTCTACTTATAATGCAAATTTCCTGATCTGCCTTATTCCTACCCATTTAGAAAATAAATCCAGAGCTAAGCTTATAGTACACTATGGATCTTCAAAAATGAAATTGTTTGTGCTTAGTAACAAAACCATTGTGCTAGTCTAGGTAGACTAAAGAAACAAATTCATGGATACACTCATATGTGTATAAGAAAGAGATTTATATACAAGAGCAGTTGAATATTGAGAAAATATCCCAGCCCAGTCCAGATCAAGTCCATAAATCCAAAATTAGCCCATATGTCTGATACCAATCTATAAAGTCCTCTTCAGACTCATGAAATATATGCATTGATGCCAAACGCAGGAGGATCCCAGGCCAATGGGTTGGAAGTCTTGTGGATCCAGTGGCATTGTAATGTAAGCATCTCAGTGCTAGCTGGGGTCTCTACACAGCTTGCATCAGGGTACGTCCATGTGGATTCTCCAGCTCCCAGGGCATAATGCCATGTGTCTTGTCAGTAGAGGATCTCTCAGGGAGTGAGCAGAGAGAGAGAGGAGCTCCTGCATCCAAGAAGGAAATCCAGCAATTCCCAGAATCCCTGAGGGGAAGTTCATGCCCACCCAGAGGCTATGACCCCATTGACAGACGAGACTTCACCCCTTCACTCTTAATCCTCTCAAATCCCATATTGACACAAGATTATGTAACTACCACAATCATGTACAATCCCTTTCTCTAGCACTCCAGGTTGACATCAAACCAAGCCAAACTCACTATCATTGAGTTGATGCTGACTGATAGTGACCCTATAGAGCAGTGTCCCTGTGAGTTTCCAAGACTTTAACTGTTTACAGGAGTAGAAAGCCCTGTCTTTCTCCCTCTGAGCTCCCTCTGAGTAGAAAGCCCTGTTTTTCTCCCTTGCAAAAATTGGTTTCAAACTTCCAGCCTCGCAGATCGCAGCTCAATATATAGCCATTATGCCACCAGGACAGCATGGTAACTCTAGTGGTTAGTTGTGTTTTGTTTTATTTATCCTTAATAATTCTAATACATGTTTATGGATTGTATAACTTATAAAGCTATTTCTGAAAACTAGGGAAACATTAAAACCATCATCTTGTAGAACTTTTGTAATCTAAAATCTAAATCAAAAATTCACAAAAGAGAGTGTGGTCAAGGGAGAGAGACTCTTCACCTTGTTAGAGAAAGTCATATCTAAGAGTTTGTGTCTGATAGGCTCATGCTAGATTGAGGAAGATTAACTTGGAAAAAATGACTTGAAGCAAACTGTATTAGCAGGAATACCTTGGTGAGAAACCAAAATCCCAAAGCAACCCCCTATCAAGTGGATTCTGACTCATAGCAACCCTATATGGGGTAGGCAAGACTTTGTAAATCTTTACAGGAAGAGCCTCATGTTTCTCCCATAGAGCAGCTGGTGTATTTGAACTGCACACCTTGTAGTTAGCAGCCCTATACTTACTCAACAGCACCATTAGGGTAGGTACAAAGACTTTCTTGTGGCTTTGTCTTCTTAGGGTTTTATTGAAAAAATATCTTGTTTGTTCTTACATGTTTAGCTTCTAGTTGTTCTTATTTGAAGGCCCATTGTCTTTAAAAGAGCCCTATTGGCATAGTGGCTTACAAATGAGCCTCTAGTCACAGGTAGAGGTTCAAACCCACCAGCCAGTTCTCCAAAAAAGATGGGGCTTTTTGCTCTAATAAAGATACACAGCCTCAAAAACCTACAGGGTCAGTATGAATCAGAAAGAACTCGTCAGTAGTGAGTTTGGTTTTAGTATTGTCTTTAAAACTCACAAAGCCCCCCTCCTTCAGTCCATCACACTCACACCTTATTTCCTAGCATTCAATTTAAACTATTTTAAAGATTTAACCCTGGCATTGAATATAGGTGACCTCAGCAGAGGTGGGGGAGTATTTTACCGATAGCGTCTGATGTGATGCAAAGAATGCATCATCATCTACAAGATAAAATTGTTCAGGGAACACAAGACATCATAAATCAAACACTAAAATGTACCATAACATCCCTAGTATTTCCCTAAAATATTGAGCTTTTGTGCAATCAATGATAAATATTCTGGTTATTGATTACAGTCTCTTTATACATCACATAATAGCAGCTGCTTCTATAAAAAGAATGCCTCTTTTACAAAAACGTGTCTGCTTACATACTTTTCATAAAGAATCCACTGTTTTCTCATTTATCTAGTCTCTTCACTCTAAGCCTTCCCAAATTCATCAACAAGCATGTTTGAGGCCTGTGGAACAGTAGACCCAATATTAAAGAAAGCCTGATATTCCATTTGAATGATACTCTATCTCTGTCCACTTGCTCTGCTGTTTTGGCTTTGAATGTACTATATTTGATCTTCATCTTTGTTCAGAGTAAAATAGGAATGAGTAATTTTGAGTTTGAAATCTCTCCCAGAAGACAAAACACAGTGAGTAAAAGCTTTGTCATTTTATGATTAATTCATATACTGGGTTAAATATTTAACACAAAAAGCACTGTCTCAGTGTACTTCCATCTTCAGTTTGAAAATATTTGTAAGTCCAATAGACTCTATAGGAGGATAGCTTTCCTTTCTGTTACTTTCCTTTTCATTATATGGACACATGTTTTCTGTACCAATCATGTGGGAACGAAGTGAACTTACATATTATTTGTTTTACCATGTTGCTGGTCTATTCAGTGTTATTTTCTGGGTCTCATGAATTAGGAAACAATAACTGTCATTTAATGATGTATGCTATTTTGAATTCCTCATCAAGTTTTAGGAGTAGAATAAAAAATAATAACAGCTCATCAAACTTGAAACTGTACTAAATAGAATTTAACATTGGCCTCTCTCAGGGAAACAGGTTAAATTCTGGCAATGGCAAATTTGCTACTATTTTTTAACTGTAGAATTTCCTTATTTCAGTACAATAAATGTTCCTCTTCTGCAAAAAAGCAAAATACTCAAAGAAGTCTGGTCGCACTCAAAGAACCAAAGGAATATTGTGTTTTCATTGGTGCTATACTGCACTCTGGTAGGATGTCCTATTGTGTACAGATGGGTCTCTGTTCCCACCCCCTTCATTCTCAACAATATGTTTTTGTTTATTTGTTTGTTGTGGTTTTCTGATTCCTGTTACCTGATCCTGTCAACACCTCATGATCACACAGGCCAGTGTGCTTCTTCCATGTGGGTTTGTTGCTCCTCTGCATGTTTACCTTCAAGCCTTTACGACCCCAGACTTGATATCTTTTGATAGCTGGGCACCATCAGCTTTCCTCACCACATTTGCTTATGCACCCATTTTTGTCTTCAGCAATCGTGTCAGAAGGGTAAGCATCACAGAATGCCAGGTTGTTAGAACAAAGTGTTCTTGCATTGAAGGAGGGCTTGAGCAGAGGTTCAAAGTCCGTCCGCTTCCTCAATGTATTGCCATATAAATATATGTACACAAACCAATACCTCTATTTTTATGAATTAATATATTTACATAAGTACACATCTATATTTATACCTCTATCCAAAGCTTTGCTTCCTAGATCGTTCCTCTGTTTCCTTTAACCTTCCTCTTGTCCCACCATCACACTTATCCTTCTTCTGCCTCTTAGTAATTCCTCTCAGCTAGATTGCTGTTGCTCCAACACCTTCAGGATCCCTATGTCCTCCTAGCTGTTGATTCTAATTCCCTAGTTGTTCCCCTGTCTGTGGCGTTTTTTACTCACCGCCCCTTCTCTCCACCTCTTCCTCCCCCTAAGTCCCTCTGAAACCATCAGTCCTGTTGCTTTCTCCACAGGCTTATAAGTAGTCAAAACAAGAATAACAGAAACAAAACAAAAAGGAAACAAAAGATTGAATAAAAGGAGATTAAAAAGAAAACAAAAATGCTTACATAATTCCAGGTCTGTGCACTGACCTTTATGACTATCTCCCCACCAGTTTTGGGGGGATCCTGGAACTGCCCCTCCTAGCCTATCCACCTTCGCTCCCTTGCCCTGTCTCATCTAACACTAGAACTTATCTCCCACAGGGAGAGAATAAGATAGGATCCCACTTCCCATTCCAATTTACTACTTTTCGACTTTTTCTGAATGGATCTGCACTGTCATCTGCCAGATGTAGCAAGTTAAGGCCTACAGGGATGGTGGATCCTGGAGGCTCTAGGAGCCTCTCCTTCCAGGAAAGCCTAGGCCCCGGCCTCAAGTGGCATGGAGAAATTCATACTATATCTAGATTAGCAAACCTTGCAGCCTTTGAGAATGGGAATGGATAGAAATTGCCAATGGCTTTCCATTTTTTATTTCCTTTATTATTTTTTTAAAGATCCCCACCTGGTCTGAACACCTGAAACCTGGACTTGGATGCAGGCAGATAGGTGTGGGCCCAACCTGGCCTAGGTAGGAGAGAGAAAGGGAAAGGAAAAAAGCCAGGAGACCAAAGGAAAAATAAAAACTCAAAACAAAACCCTGCCACACACCACAACAATATTCCATACCCCACATGCTACACTTGGGACGATGCCAGTGCGTCTAGCTGGAAACAATCCTGAAGTGATCCGACATAGCAAGTCATAAGTGCTCCATATAATCACACACATATGTTGGAAGGAGCAATCCAGCAAATAGGTGTGCTTTTAGCAAGAGCGGTCAGGACCATGGCAGCCCTAAGGAATTTGGGGCAGAGTATGCCAGTAGGCTCAGAGGCGGCCCAGGGACTCAGCAACAGCTTTGGGGATGCAGGAGTGGGAACTACCTGTGCCCCCCTACCCTACCCCCAGCCTGAAGAACTCTGTCACAGGAGGAGAAATGGTGTTTGCGTGAGCTTCCAGAACCCAGAGAGCAGGTGGGAAGTGGAAGGGAGCAGTGCCAGGGCTGAGCAGACTACAGGCGGAGTTGGTAAAGCTCCAGAAATCACAACCAACCACAGATGTGAGTGGAGGAGGGGATGGAAGATCACACTTGTTAATATACTGAATCAATTTAAATTTTAAACCAGACCAAGAATTTTCTTAATCAAGATATTTTGTTCCTTTTTGTTTATTATTTTTAATATTAAATCATTTCATTGGGGGTTCTTATAGATATTATAACAATCCATAAACTTGTACATATATTGTCATCATCATTTTCAAAACATTATCAGGTCCTCTTTTTTCCCTCCTTCCCCAACTCCCTTAATTAATTATATTGTATTAATTATTTCATATATTACACTGACTGGTGACACCCTTCACCCACATTTCTGTTATTCATCCCCCTCAAGGGGAGTTATACATAAATCATTGCTATCAGTTCCCCCTTACACCCTTTCTTCCCCCTCACGTGCCATAACCTCATGGAATCGCTACTCCCATTACTATTTCTGAGGTGTTTATCTGTCTGGGTTTCTATGTATCGAGATCTCTTATCTTTACAAATGTACATACTCCAGTCTAGCAGAATGTGTGGGGTAGAACTGGGATCATGATAGTGGGGAAAGGAAGCATTAAAGAACCAGAGGAATATTGTGTATTTCATCAGTGCTATGCTGCAACCGGAATGAATCATCCCTTCCATACGTCCCTTCTGTGAGGGAATGTCCAATTATAAACATATGGGCTTTGGGTCTCCACTCTGACCCCTCTCCGTCACATCGATATAATTGTTTACTTTTGATCTTCTGATACCTGATCCCATCAATACCTCATGATTACACTGACTGGTGTTCTTTCATGTGGGCTTTGTTGCTTCCCTGCTAGATGGCCACTTGTTTAACTCAGTGGGCTATTTGTTTAAGCTAGCAGAGTATTGTAGATTTTAGTAATACGCTCTTTGTCTGATGTATCATCACTAAAAAATATTTTCCTAGTCTGTGGGATCTCTTATTACTCTCTTGGTGAACTCTTTTGATGTATACAGGTGTTTTATCTTTAGTACATTCCACTTGTCAATTTCAGATTCCTCTGTGTGTGTATCCTTCTCTATTTCTTATAGACTATGTATTCCCTGTGCCAAGGTAACTAGGTTTGTCCCAGTTCCCTTGTTGATGACCCTAATAGTTTGGGATTTTTCCTCAAGGTCTGTGATCCACATTGAATTTGTTCTTGTATGTACATGGAGGGAGGTAGCGTCTTGCTTCATTTTTCTGCACGTAGATATCCATTTTTTTCTAGCACCACTTGTTAAAGAAGACATCCACTTCCCATTAAATATTTTTTGGCTTATCAAAGATCAGTTGTCTATATGCTAATGATTTTATTTCTAGATTCCTGTTCCTTTCCATTGGTTTGAATCTCTCTCATTATACCAGTCCCATACTGTTTTGACCACTGGGGCTGTATAATAGGTGTTAACGTCTGGAAAAGCAAGCCTTCGACTTTATCCTTTTCCTTGAGTTCTCTGTTAATTCCGGGCTTCTTCCTTTTCCAAGTGAAGTTGGTAGTCAGTTTTTCCAATTATTGGAAGAAAGATGCTGGTATTTGAATCAGAATAACATTAAACTTATATAGTGCCTTGGGTAGGATTTACATCTTTACTATGTTGAGACTTCTTATCCACAAGCTTGGGATATTTTTCCATTTGTGGAGGTCACTTCTGGTTTATAGTAGTGTTCTGTTTTCCGCATAAAAATTTTTTTTTTTGCTTAGGTGTATCCCTAGATATTTTAGTTTGTGTTTGGCTATTTTACCACCTTCTTGATCTATTCTGTGATCTTGTCTGATATATACAGTAATCCAATAGTCTTCTGTTCTTTGGTCTTGTATCTTGCCATTCTGCCATGTTCCTCTATTGCTTCCAGCACTCCTATTGAGGAGTTTTGGGTTTTTTTAATATATAGAATCATGTGATCTGTAAATAATGATAACTTCATCTCTTCTTCCTCCAGGCAGATAACTTTAATGTCCTCCTGTTGCTTTATGTTGGTAGCTAGGACCTCCAGTACAATGTTGAATGAAAATTTGGACAAGGGGCATCCTTGTCTGGTCCTCTTTTTTCAGTGGGATTGTTTTCTTCTTGTCTCCATTGACTGTAATGCTGGGTATTGGTTTTTCATAAACTTTGAATTATATTGAGGAATTTTACTTCCATCCTTCCATTACTATCATCTTGAGTGTCTTAATATGGAATAGGTGTTGGATGTTGTCAAATGCTTTTTCTGTGTCTATTGATATTATCATGTTGTTCTTGTCCCTTTTCTTGTCAATGTGATGGATAATGTTGATGGACTTCTGAATGTTAAACATCCTTGTATCCGTGGAATGAATCCAGTTTGGTCATGATGGATAATTTGTTTTATATAATCATGTATTTTTTGGCCAATATTTTGTTAAGGATTTCTTCATCACTTTTCATTAAACATATTGGTCTGGAGTTCTCTATTGTTTGATCTTTGCCTGCTTTATGTATCAGTGTTATACTAGCTGCATAGAATGAGTATGGAGGTTTAACGACCTTTTCTATGCTCTGGAAGAGTTTGTGTAGAACTGGTGTTAGCTCTTCCCTGAATACTTGGTAGAATTCTCCTGTGATGTCAGGAGTTGTTTTTCCTTTTGTTAGTTGTGATTTCTTGATAACCTATTTTATTTATTCTTTACTATGGGTCTGATAAAGTTTTTGACAGCTATTTGGGAAAATTCAGGGAAGGATTGTTTTCCCAAATATTTGTCCATGGCTTCCAAGTTGTTGAATTTAATGGAGTGCAGACCTTCGTAGTACTGCATAGGTAGCCTTTTAATTTAATTAGGGTACATTGAAATTTCCCCAGATTTATCCCTCAACCTGGCCATTGATGTTTGCTCCTTCATTTCTTTGGTTATGTTTGCAAGCAGTCTATAAATTCTGTTGATCTTTTCAATAAACTAGCTTTTCGCTGCATTGATTTTTTTGTGTTGTCTCTTGTCTTCCCACTCATTTAACTCAACCCTGGTTTTTGTTATTTCTTTTCTTTTGCTATTGGAGGAGCTTTACTGTTGACTCTGTTCTAGTTGCTAAAGGTTTTGTGATAGCAACACCTGGGGAGGCCTGGTCAAGTTATCCTGAGGCTGAGGGCAGCCCAGCAGGGGAGCCACATGGCCACTTGCCTGGTATAGTTTCTGCCAGCCTTTTATTTTTAGTCTGCTTTTGTCTGTGAGCTTAAGATGTGTCTTTTGCAGGCAGCAAATTGATGGGTTATGTTTTCTAAATCTGCTGCTAACCTTTGTCTTTTAATGGGTGAGTCCAGACCATTGATATTCGGAGTTATTACATCCATCTGTGGGTTCTTTGTTGGCATTTTGTACCTTTTGTTTTGGGTGATTTCCTACCCTCATCCATGTATCTGTGTGGGGCTTCATTCTTGCCTTCTTTTCACTGTTGTCTTGAGTGTTGTGTTTGGTGTGCTGGCTTCTAGGTGGAGTTGGAGTATGCACTGGTCTCCGATTTGTGCTTGGTGAATGTTGGTTTTCTGATAACAGTGAGTAGGCAGAGCTGGCTTTATTTGACATATACTTTCAGTTTTTTCTTGTCATCTTGTCTCTTCATCTATCTTGATAGATAGTTTGGCAGGATAGAGGATTCTTAGATTGGCATTGTTCTCTTTCAGCTTTCAGAAGATGTGACTCCATGTTCTCTTCTTCTTCATAGAATCTGCTGATAGGTCTGAGCATATTCTTAATTGAGTACCTTTATATGTGACTGCCTTATTTTCTCTAGCTACTTTTAGGATTGTCTTCTTTTCCTCAACGTTAGATAATTTATTATGTGCCTTGCTTCATTCTTCCTGGTGTTTTGTCTAATTGGTGTCTTCTTTGCTTACTGTATGATTGGCTGATTCCCATTCATTAGTTTGGGAAAGTTTTCTTCCAGGAATTCCCTTACTATTTTGCTGTTTACTTCTTCCTTGTGTCTCATTCTGGTATCCCAATTTTTCAAATATTATTCATCTTCATAGCATCAGTCAATGTTATCACTTTTTCTTCAGCTTCTTTGATTATCTTGTTTAATTGTCGTCCTCACTTTTTTGAAGTCTGCCTGGTTGTCCTCAAGATAGCTGGTACGGTTCTCCACTTCTTCTAGTCTGTTAGTGAGGTCTGTTATCTTGTTCTTTGCTTCTCTTATCTTGTCCCTTAACTCTTGTATTTCCCTTTGGTGTGTGGACTTTATCTCCTTTATCGTTTCATTGTTTTTCTGTACTGCTTCCCTCATATCCGGTATGGCTCCAAGCAGCATTTTGGAGATTTTTGATTGTCTGATTCTCATTTTGATTTGTGGAAAATCAAAATCTATTTCTTCCGTGAACTTCATTCGGTTCAGGACTTCCTCTGACATTGCATTTTGTTTCTCTTGCTTTCTTGTTGAGGATGTTGAGGTTGGTTGCGTGTTGTTTTGGAGGAGCTTGGCGCCACTTTCTAGGGAGTCAAAAATCCCTGAGCTTTCTCTCTAAGTTTTGTAAAAATGATTCTGGAGACTGTCTGTGGCTAACTGTCCTGGTGATCTGGCTACTACTTTATCTCTCTGGGATTTCATTCTCTCCCAAGCCTGCGGGGATTTCCTTTTTTGGATAACAAGCTGGATGGGCCTCTTGGGTGATGCATGTCAGGTTGTTTCTGCCAGTGAGGGTGGCACTGTGAAGACCAGTTGGGTGAAGTGCCATGACATCCTGGTGACTGGTGGTGACTAGAGGCCTTGTAAGATGGGCTGAGGCTGGTTGTTGTAGGTAGGTAACTGGGCCAGACTAGTATGGGACAGTGGTGTCACAGTGGGTCCAGTCTGAGTGGTAGGGCAGCTCAGAGCCAGGACTGATCAGCTGGAGTGTCACAGGGCCATGGTTAGTCAGTGTGAAGACCAGGGAGCCAGGCAGGGTCTATAGGGAAGGCTGTGGGGCTGGGCTTGCCTAGTAGGGAGCAGTGGGTCCTGGATGGTCCTGCGGGGGTCAACAAGTTGGACCCAGGCTGGCAGAGGGCCCCTCACTTCTGAAGTTTGTCACTGTGGAGAGTCACAGATACTTGCCTGAGCTGACAGGGAAGGTTTGGGTTTTGGGCTGAACTGCTGGTGAGCTGCAGTGCCAGAGGTTGTCTGGCAGGGGATCCCTAGGGCAGGAGAGGCCTGGTTGAGTTATCCTGAGGCTGAGGGCAGCCCAGCAGGGGAGTCACATGGCCAAAGTGGACCTGTGGGGTAGCCTTGGGGCTTGATTGTGGCCTGGCAGGAGAGCCACGGGTCCGGATTAGACACATGGGTGAGTCACAGTGCTAGCGGCATCCTAGTAAGGGAACTGTGGGGCTGGACTGGTCCCACAGGGGATCTGTGGATCCAGAAGGGGCCCAGCGTGAAGATCTTCTAGCAGATGGCAATTGAGTTCTGGCCACAGTGTCAGGACAGATGGTCAAATGTTACAGAGGGATCCAGTTGTGGCATTAAGGGTCATGGACAGATGTCATTTAAGCTCCTGTAAATATCCATTGGTGGTTATTGAAGCCATGCAGAGACAGCTGGTGGTCTCCAACTGTGGTGACACATGCTATAGTCGGAAGGTAAGTTGGACACCAGGAATGACCACCCAAGCCACAGGGGTTGGCGGGAGTGGTTCTAGCAGTGGCAAGTCAAGCAGTGGGTGGCCGGTATGGGGGGTGAGGGTCCATCTGTGACAGGAAATTCCACAGGCAGATGTACAGGGCCTAATCATGGCTGCTGGAGCCATGTGTGGATGGCAGAAGGGTACTGGGTGTGGTGGCATGAGCTGCCAGTGGGTGGAAAGAAGGGGTCTGTTCACAGTGGGGAGTGCCATGGAATAATGGAGGGTAGCCTCCAGCCGTGGCTGGGACAGCACAAGTAGATGGTGGGATGGAGCCAGGCACAGCAGGGGAAGAGGTATGCCAACAATGTGGGAGGTCCAGCCATGGCTGCAAGAGTTACAGTAGGGTAGCTGGTGGACTCCAAGTCTGGTAGTCATGCTACTGAAAAGTGACTGTCAGGTGTTTTACATGGCTGGGCCTGTAGCGGTGCAGGTGGTGCAGGCCCGGGTAGCCATTGGACCAGGGTGTAGATCTCTAGGGCTCCATAGTGAATATAGATGGGAGTGGGCCTGGGGGGAAGGTCACTTCCCATGTCAAGGAACAGCTCTGTGTTGCCACAGGTTTTAATTATTAGAATGAGATCCCCCACTCAGCCTCCCGATCTCCAGACTCACAGAAATCCCAATGTGTACTGTCTACCTGAGTACCATCTTTCAGGGAATCTCTGTTTTGTTGTTTTTAAATACACCCAGTTGGACATAGCCCTATTTGACAATTACTGCCCCTACTGCCCCCAAATGCCCACTGCCTATCTCAGTGTTACCTTCTGCACTCAACAAACAGTGATAGCATTTCCATCCAGGAAGAAAACTAAGAACACGAGGACATAGGTCCTGGTCAAACTTGTTCTTCAGCCAATTTTTTTTGATGATTTATGAAAAAAGAAGTATCATTTGATATACTCACTTACCTTTCAGTTGAAAATACAGTCCTAACCCATTATAGTTTTCTTCTCTAAGATTCTATTGTTCTCTTCTCAGTTTCTTGCTTCTGTTTGCTAGTTCAAAGAAAAAATATCTCTTAATTACCTCTGTAGCCCCAGTTTCATGCTGTGCCAGTCTCAAAGTAGGTGCTCAGGAATTAGAATAAACAAATGAATATTTTTTATTATTGTATTTAAATTTTATTTTTGTTCTTTGGAGCATTGAAAGAGGAAAAAAATCTATCAATTTAATACAAATTAAATTCACTATTAGGCTGAGGCACAAAAGGGAGAATTGACTGATAGAACAGAAAATAATAAATTCTTAGTTATTATTTGCCTATGTGCCACCTAAACAATGTCCCTATTTTCAAAGCCATCTGCACTTTATTTAAAGTCTCCATTCAAGCCAAATATATCCTTTATAGCTGCCGCAAGTTACTTAAATAGGTCATCAGAACCAAAGGATCACAAAAACTTGATTAACTTCTTGAATTAAATTTTCAATGCCCCACATGAGTCAATGATGCATTACTTGGATTTCTTTTTCTGAAACTGAAGCCCTTCAGGTAAAATAGAATTGAAATCATGCTGTTATGACTATCAATCCCCTGGTCTCAAAGAAGTCACTTAAAAATGAGAACTGGACACAAAAGGGACAAGGGAAATGACAGACAATATGAATCAAAGGCAGAACAGATGGTAGGAACAGCTGTGTCATGGCATTCACACTCAGAATATAGTGCCCGTCTTCCCTGCATAGCCTGTGTCAGCTCATGTGATTCTGGCACAAGGAGCAAAGTAAAGTACATTCTGTCTCATAGAAGGTGATACATATTAGTTGCCCTTAAAATTTTTTCTACTTGAAAAAGCTCATTTACCTCATTGCTTTAGCTACTTTGCGTTTGTAGAGGTAACTCCATTATCTCTCCCCACTCCTTCTTACACAATAAGCTAGAGTTAAAATTCAGTATTTCCAGTAGGCCTTAAGATGACCCTCATTTCTGACACCAATTGCAAGTTCAAGGCTTCATAAGTCCACATCGAGTTTAATATTCACAGAATGGACTTACAAGACTTACTGCAAGCTATTTTACTCCTGGATACATTTTAATATAGTTAAAGGATAAGGATTTAAATAAGCCATAGGAAGAAGTGCATGGGGCAAAACCTAAGAGAATTCCATAGGCAGAGCTCCCACTTGCTCTCCCTGAGTGGAGTGTGGACAGCACTAAACGAGTTCTGGTAATTATCTGTAATAATATGCATGAAGATTAGCCAACTAGGAAAGCTCATCAAGCCTTGATGTCTCCCGAGATTTTAAAGGGGCTCAGGAAGAGATTGTTGACTGCTCACTTGTTTGACCTTTTAGTCTTCAGCCCTTCTGAAGCTGTTACTACATGGTCCAAAGCCTTTACCACATATCTCATTGTTAGACTGTCCAATATAGTTTAAGGTCCTCAGGTAAACAAAGACTTTCTGATCAGCCAGGACATTCCTGGCTTAGAGATAACTTCCCATAAACCAATAGCAAAGCCCAAACCATTCTTTGCCTAAGGTAAATTATTTGTTGCACAATATTATCAACTGGACATTTCCAAACTTCTTGATAATTGTATTCTCCTTAACTCAGGCAACTGGTTTATCCAATAATTTTATTAAATCTAAAATTTTTGTGTTACAAAACCAATACAGTATCATGTAAAAATTCAGAATATCCAAGTAAATACAAAAATGTGAACATTTCACAATCAATGAAAATGAGCTAAGAAAAATTGATACATTTGAATTATGGTGCTGATGGAGAATATTAGAAAGTACTATGGAATGCCAAAAGAACAAACAAGTCAATGGAACAAACAAGTCTGTCTTACATAATTTGGACATATTGTCAGGAGAGCCCAATCCCTGGAGAATGTTAGAAAGTACAGTCAGAATGTTCCTTGGAAGCGAGGTTGTGAAGACTATAACTCATGTCTTATTAATCAGTACATCACAAACTCTGGAAAAGGAGATCATGCTTGCTAAAGTAGAAGGGCTTCAAAAGAGAAGACCCTCAATAAGAAGGAATGGTACAGTAGTTGCAATGGGTTCAAATTAAAACAATTGGGAGGATGACACAAGCCTGGGCAGTATTTTGCCCTATTTTTCATGGGGTCTCCATGAGTCAGAACCTACTCAATGGCATCTAACAACTACAACACACACACACACACACACACACACACACACACTGTTTTCAGGTCCCTACCTGTTGTCTCTGAGCAGTAGAGACCCTGTACACAAGACAAAGAATTATTCATTGCACAGTGCTGGGCCATCCCCACAAACGTTCCTATACCTGAACCCATGAATGCAGCCACTGTGTCAACCCATCCATTTAGGGCCTTCCTCTCCTTCCCTACCCCTCCACTGTAGCATGCAAAATGTCCTTCTCCAGGGATTGGTCTCTCCTGACAATATGTCCAAATTATGTAAGCCAGAGTCTTGCCATTCTTGCCTTGAAGAGCCTTACTTCTTCCAACACAGATCGGTTTGTCCTTTTTCAGCGGTCCATGGTACTTTCAATAGTCTTCTCCAGCACCACAATTCAAATGCATCGATTCTTCTTCAGTCTTCTTACTCAATGTGCAACTTTCACATGTGTATGAGACAATGGAGAATACTGAGGTTTGGATCAGTCATGCCTTAATTCTCAAAGTAAAATCCCCCCTTTTTTTTTCAATAATCAAAGGTCTTGTGCAGCAGATTTATCCAATACAACATTACTTTTAGTCTCTCTTTTTATATTTTTTTAAAATCAATTTATTGGGGCTCTTACAATTCATCACAATATATAGATCAATTGTGTAAAGCACACCTATTCATTTGTTGCCCTCATTATTCCCAAAATTCGCTTTCCTCTTGGGTTCCCGGA
>NW_022111368.1:40242526-40243805 GCF_000313985.2 Echinops telfairi
TAATCTTAAATATATTTACATATGTACATGTCTGTATTTAGGCTTGTATATATGCCCTTTGCCTCCTACTTCTTTCTTCTATTTCTTTACGCTTTCCTCCTGTCCCATTACCATGTTCAGCCTTCATTATGGTTTCGGTAGTTCCTTGCAGTTGCCTTGCCCTTGGTCACTCCCTACCAGTCCTCCCATCCCCTCCCTACCATTGGTTTTGAACCATTTGTTGTTCCCTTGTCCCTAGGTTGGCCAACCCTCCTCCCTTCCCCTACCTCCCACGCTCCCATGTCCCTCCGGGGTCATCGGTCCCTTTATTTTCTTCTCATATTTTTTTTTTGGTCCAACCTCTCTTATCTAGGTGGGTGTGAAGACATAACAATGTGTGAATAAAATTGGGGTTGGCTTTGACACCACAGCACCAAAGCGGCTCATAAGAACCTGACGACGACGGCTGCAGCACTGACAAGCCAACAAACAAAAATGCCACTGACATACAAAATTTAAAAGAAGAGGAAAAAGGGGGGAAAAACAAACAGGCTGAAAAAAAAGGCCTGTTAGTAGATTAAGGTCTGTTTGTTGACCTTTAGGAGCGTTTTCTGGATGAGTCTAATGGGGTGCCACGTCCTGGCCCCAGAGTCCATCGTTTGTCTTCCCTCGGGACCTCCTTGCTCTGCTTCCCTGCCACTCCATTGCACACCCCCAGTGTTTTGCCTCAGTGTGGTGGGGTCAGCTCAGTCTCCCATCCCACACTGTGTCTCCGGTGCTGTCCCGTGCAGGGCCATGGGTCAGCGCAGGACTGCCGCATCTCACCGTGGGGGTAGCCACACGGTCCTCTCTGTCCCCCCCACCCCCAGCTGGGCCAACGTCCTCTGAGTTTGGTGGGCCCAGTTGTGCTCCGCTCCTTTCCTCCTCCTTCCTTTGTCCCAGCTTCCCTCTGGGTGTGGTGTGTTAGGTCAGCTCCCCTCCCACACTGGGCGTTCTACTTCCATCCTCTGTGGTGCTCCCTTCCATGGTGGGGGTCGGGCCACATCTGGTTAGGGCCGGTGCCTGGTCCACTCTCTCCGTGGATTCCTCCGCATTTTACATTGCTCCTCTGATGTGGCGTGTCCTGATGGGGTCTGTATGCTCGTTCCAGTTCTGTGGAGGCACAACCAACCCTCTCCCCCCCAGGTGGGCCAATGCCCTTTTCCCCAGTGCCACCAACCCAGCCTCTCCCCACCCTGTTTCTCCCTCCACCCGTGCCCCCTCCCCCTCTTCACGTCCGACTCTCATGTACCTCCCCAGG
>NW_022111368.1:40244144-40254682 GCF_000313985.2 Echinops telfairi
TGCGTGCGTGTGTGTGTGTGTGTGTGTGTGTGTGTGTGTGTGTAATTCAGGGATCATCATTGCTTAAATATTTTTCATTATTTCTTTTCTTCTGTTACTATATATGGGTAAAGTATTATAAATATCTTTGCCTTTAGCATTCTAAAAAATGCATTTTCATTGGCCTTAGAGTTATAGAAGGGAAATTCTTTTGTTAAAATTATAAATATTTTGTAAAAATTATAATATAGATCTATATCTATATACTTCTAATATAGATCTATAATTTTTCCAGAACACTTGTTTAAAAATACAAACCATAAGTCTATTAAGATACTATCTAGATCACTGCCCCTTGTTAGTTTTGACTCAGATGTTTATTTTATCTGTATCCACTTCTTAGGCAAAGAATAGAATAAGAGTGTTTTAGTTTTTCTATCTATAATTGCTAGTCTGGGAGTAATGATTCGTTATGCTATCTTTTCCCCTATTTGGCTTTCTTTAAAATGAATTGTTTATGTGGATTTTTTTTTCTCCAATTAAGTTATAAATGTCTTCAGGTCAGGGAATGCATTCTTATTTCTATATTTACCATAGCTTCTGGCACGCTTCCATGTGAATGCACTTAATAAATATTATTAAATCTATTTTTAGGGACATGTGGCCTTAAATCATCAGCATCGGGACTAGAGAAGGGGTTTCTGAATGCCTCCAGTATCTTGAAGTATTACTTTGGGGAATATTAAAACAAAAATTATTTTTACAATGTTTCATTTTTCTTCAGCTCTAAAATGAGGATAATAATTATAATGCTAGCTAAAATAGAGACTAGTTGTATAAAACAAATCAGATGTGTTTAAAAGGATTAGGAAAAAGGGTCATAATATCATACACAAGTACAGTAATCATTGTGTTCACCAAACTGTGTTAGTAATTGATAATATACTTTAATGAGTGGTTATATTGTTATTTCTAATTTTAATTTCTTTATCTGCCATCAGACACACATTTAAACCTAAGAGTTTTAAATATTTGCCCCAAGTCTAATATCAAGCTCTATAAAAGAAAGAAAGAAACAGTGTCACTATTGTCGCGTGTAGTTTTGTGTTTTCTTCTTACTCATTCCACGGATAAGTTGATACAATATGTAAAAATAAATTCAAATTAATAGAAGCAGAGTAAGAAATAAATCCTGAATAAAAGGATGACAAATGAAATGAAGGCCAGGATATACTGAGAAATGTACATTAACAAATGTACACATTTGTTAAATAAGTCACTTTGAGGATTAATTTGAGCTAGAAACTTTGTAGGACCCCACAAAGGAAATGGACAAATACAACAGATGATATTAGTAATAGAATTTAAAGTGCCAAAATAAAAGTCATTTAGAAATCATGTTTTCTGCCTCTCCTACCACCCGACCTCAATTACAGCCTTTAGTTCTAGAAGAAAAATTTCCCTAGGGAGTGATATAAAACAGTAGGTGAAATTGTAAACAATATCCTTAATTCTCAATTTATTGTAAATTAGCAAGTTCCATAATGCTTCTTAGTTCAACCTGAGCACATGAGTGCAATTATGAAAAGGCAATTCTATTGTGAGCTAAGGAATGTAGTACAAGTAAATACACAATAGTATCACAAATAGGTATCGTCTTGAAGTTTTCGAAGCCACTGCTACGGATGGCAACCTCGCGTGCTAGACTGAAACTTCCTTATCGGCTTTCCTTTGCTATAAAGTTCACAACGATCTATACTTCTGTGATGCTGCTTCATGAGTTCAAAACACTAACACTTCAGTTACCACCTGAATCTCAACCATTCACACCACCCTATTATTACTTTACAAAACTATAATCCCTGCTATCGATATTGTTCAACATCTCCTCCAACTAACATGGATATCCTTAAAAACAAACAAACAAACAAACAAAAAAACGTTCCAACTAGCACTAGTATCCTTTAAGATGGTTTCTTTTGGAATTTAAAGAATATCAAAGTCAGATAAATATGGAAAGAAGAGTAGAGATTCAGGATAGAAAAAGTGGTAGAATGGGCAGGATGCTATTGTGACAAGGATGTTTGTTGGGACTTCTGTTATTCTAGCCAGAGCTGTGGGTGATGGAGGGAAACGACAGTACTCAAATGAAAAGAAGCTCCTGAAGCAGTGCTTAGACTCAGGGCTGGGAGAGCAGGAGCAACAAGGGCAGCAGCAAGGAAGGCTATAAACCAGCATACGAAGGACACGCATGCAATGAGGGGCTCACCTGGAGCAGGGCCCCCATCCTTGGAGCAGGCATATGGTCCAGAAAAGTGAGCCTGTCACAGTGGTCGCCTTGTTGGCCTTCAGTATCTTCCCTTCTATAGGACAAAGACTTCAAATGATATGTGGCCATGTAGAATCCAGCTGTTTTTAATCTGCAGTTTGTAAGTAGCCGTCTCTACATTCTACCTTATAAGAAGTCCTGGTGGCATCACAGGTTGCACATTAAGCAAATAGCCACAGGTCTTTCTGCAGGAGAAAGATGAGGCTTTTTGTCCTTGTGAATATTTAGTGTTGGAGACCTAAAGGAAGAGTTATACTCTATCCTCTAGGGTCACCACGAGTCAGATTTGACTCACTGGCATTGAGTTTTTTGGACTCCCCAGTCTGTACCATGCTCAGAGGGACTGAGCTTCATTATACCTAGAGATAATTTAGTGGGAGATCCTAGAGGGATTACGTGGCATTGCAGGATGTGGAGGTCTCATTATCGATCCCAGGATTTTCCAGTGATCTTCTTCTTTCTCTCTCTTCACATAGTGCCCTTGGTCACAAGTCGAAGGAATAAGCAGAACCCAGTGATCAGAGAAATGTAAAGATTAGTTAAGGAGCAATTTTGTGTGACCTTGTGAAAGTAATTTCGATTTATTTTTATATCCTTTTTCATTGATCTATAAACTTCTAACTCAGGTAGTCTATAGTATTTATTGAGGAAAAAGTGTGTGCATGTGTGTGTATAGAATGGAATAGACATGTGGATGTGATTGAAGTCTTTTTATTTGCTCATGAGTCAACTTCCAACTTTCTGTTGGTTCCAAAAGTCATACAATTCTTGGTTTGGTATAGATTTTCTGATGGCGATTTAATAGACCACCATTGGAGCAAAGTTTGTAGTTTATTTTCAATCCTAATTCTATTTTATTTCCTAAATTATCAACAAGCAGCATCTCATCAATTCAAAAACAATTCCTTTCATCCTATATTTTTCACATACGAAGAACTACAACTTATTTTTAAAACTCTCTTTAATTACACATGCAGCTGTTGAGAATAACAGCACAGGCAATATATACATGGTGAATTGTATCCACTGACAAGTAATAATATTTCTTTTCAAATTATGATAAATAGAGAGGAATCTAAATGTGTACAGATAGTGTATCAAAATAATGGAGTGTTCTCTAATACCCATTTTTTATGTGTATGTGTGTGATGATTTAACAAATATAAAATTAAATTTCTGAATTTAAGCTCCAAGATATTAATAAAAATACTTGTTTACCAATGTCATAGCAACAATTCATCAACGGAATGGAATAAGTGTCTGTTTGAACCTACATTTCATGGAATCTATATATCAAGGTCCAAATCAGCTGGAGTCAGATCCAGACGGGTGGATTCCATTTTTGACCCCTTCTCCCCAGACCCCAAGAACCATATACTATCCCTAGTGAGACCCTCCACTGTGTTAATGAGATATGTGCATCTTCAAACACCATATATCTAATAGTTTGAGATAGTCCCACATTGTCTTAGTTTTACCCTCACAGAGACCCCATGGAACAGGGTAGAAATTCCCCATATAGTTTCTAAAGCTATAAATATTTACAGAAACAAATTGACACACCTGTCTCCTGCTGGGAAACTGAGTCCAAACTAACAACTCCTCAGGGAGCAGCAGAGCACTTTAGCTCTGGGCTGTGAGGGCAATGGATTCAGTTTCTATGGTCTGGGTTACCTATTGCTTCCAAGGCAGAAATACCACAAGTGAGTCGCTCTAAAGAACTAAAATTCTATTTTTCCTCACAGTTCAGAAAGCTGGGATTTAAAAACCAAACTCACAGTTATCTAGTAGATTCCAACTCATAGCAACCCTATAGGATAAAGTAGAATTGTGCCTGTGGGTTTCTGAGACTATAAATTTTTATGATAATAGAAAGTATAACCTTTTCCCCAAGGAGTTCCCAGTGATTTGAAGCTGCTGACTTTGTGGTTATCAGTGCAATGTATAACCTGCTATGCCACCAGAGCTCCTTGTCCAGGAGGTTAAAAGACCAAGTCCCTAGTGTCACACTAACAGGAGGTCCCTCTTTGTCTACGTCAGCTTCAAGTGCTGCCAATCCTTGGAGTTCCTGGGCTTGTACATGCAGTTCCACTCCCTCGTTGACAGATAGTGTCTTTCCTCCCCTTTTGATTCCTATGAGTTGGCGTCAACTCGACCCACAGGTATAGGGGTTAGGATTCAACACCTATTTTGATAAGATACACATAAACAAAAACAGCTGCCAACTTGGCTAGGCTATGGTTCTCAGTGCAATTCTCCTCCATTTTGAGATCTAATATAATTATCCCATGTGTGGTAAATCCGACCCTCTATAATGTTCATAAGCTGGGCCAAAGTCAGTTAAGTTAATGAGGCAGGATACAATCTACAGGATCAGGATGTATCTTGAGGCAATCTCTTTTTGGATGTACAGTAATTAAATGAGCAAGCAGAGACCGGGGCAATCTCCTACCATCAACAAAGAACTAGTAGCAAAATGTGTCCTTTGGACGTAGGGTCCCTGTGCTGAGAAACCCCCAGCCCTAGGAGCAGATGAATGGCAAGGGCCTCACCCCATAGTTGGCGGAGGAAGAAAGGCTTCTCCTGAAACTGATGACTGAACTCAAGGCAATGGCTCAGTGGAAGACTTTCCTTAACTGTCTGTCAACGATGGAGTGAGGTTCCTTGGTGGCATAGTGGGTACAAGTCGGGCTGCCACTACAAGGTCAGCAGTCTGAAACCAACAGCCACTCCGTGGGAGAAAGATGAAGCTCGCTGCTCCTGTAAAGATCAAAAAGTGTCAACAAACCTGCAGGGGAGATTCTACTCTGTCCCATAGGGTTGCTATGAGTGAGAATTAATTGAGTAACAGTGTGAGTCTCAAATGGGAGAAGCGGTTCCTAGAAAGGAAGCGCAGGCTTGGTAAAGTGAGGTCAGCGAGAAAGAAGAAGCCCCTAGAGGAGATGAATGGACCCAACCACTGCAAGCAGCAGGCAGTGTTTCCCTCCGTGCAATGGAGAGCCACCGTGACTCAGAACTGACTTGAAGGCACCTAAAAACAGCAACAACAAAACCTTTGAGAGAATACATGCTTGTTCACTAAGTCCACCCACTTGTGCCTTTCTGCGGCAGTAGCGCTATACTGCCAAGACAGCACTATCTCACAACCTCCTCTCAGTTGGAAAATGATAAATTTCCTTCAAAGAAGCTTTAAGGGTATACATCAATTCCTTCAAGCAAGTATCAAGTCTTCCTACAGGAATTTGTTAACATTTAAAGAGAAGCAATATTCCTACCAGGAAACAGATAGTTGAAAAACGCTCAAGGTCATATGGGCAGTGTCTATGTCAAGGGAAAAGGTGGGATTTTGAAAAGCAAAGAGATGATCTCAGACCCCCAGAAACAACACAAGAGTATTTCTCCTCACTGCACCAGATGGGACCATTGGCTATAGGGAGTATTTTCTATGATAGTAAAATGATTTCAAATTTTTGAAAGAACTGCAAGATTATACTTTTATATCATTATTAGATATTGGAGTATGCTATCTCTCTCCTCAAATGCCTATCAATAAACTATCACAGGCTTATTTAGGGTCCCAGTCTTCACTGATTGACCATCTATTAGAAGGGCAGTGTAGGAAACAGGGTTAAAACCATGTTCAAATATTAGGGTTGCCTTAAAAAGTTCTGTGTCTATGAACCACTTAGTTTTCTGGGTGGTATTTCACATTTTGCAAAAATGGTTAAAATAGAAGCCTAAAGGAATAGGAAACATGGTAGATTAAATACCAGCAAATGAAAAGTACTTTTCCGCATGCCAGGAGAGAGAATGACCATACTGGAATGAGTGATGAACTTTTTTGAGTGTGTAGTTACATGATGTTGTTATTGCCGTTAGGTGTCGAAGAGTCCGTTTTAACCCCTAGTGACCCTCTGCACAAGAGACTGAAACACAGTCCAGCCCTGCACCATCCTCTCATTGTCCTTATGTTTTAGTCTATTGTTGCCACCACTGAATGATTCCATTTTGTTTGGCCCCAAAAGATTCAGATAATATGCTGGAAGCTAATTTCAAATGAGAAATATATATGGTATATAACGAATTGTGGTCAATGCAATGTGATAAATGCTGAACTTGGAGTATAGACAAAAGCCTATAGGAAGCACCTCAGAAGAAATCAATCTGCTTCCGTGAAGATAACAGCCAGGAAAATCCCATGGATTGGTCCTACTCTGCAAAACATCAGGATGTCATGAGCCTAAATTGCCTCCATGGCATAAGACGGCAGAGGAAAGAGAATGAAACATTCATTTTTTCCTGTTAACTGTTGGTAGGTAGGTGGGGGAGACCTTAAAAGGGTTCCATGACAAAGATAACCTTGTGATGAACCTGGACAGATGAGCAGAATATTAATAAAGAGGTACGAATGATAACGGCAAGACATTCCAGGAAGAAAGAATCAGAAGCTACAGAAGAAGTAACATTTTCAGTTTCTTATAGGCCTTCTTGCAGAGCAGTGGTTCTAAACCATGTTGAATTGTGCCCCAGGGGATTTGGCAATATCTAGGGAAAAAGAAAAAATATCCTCAAAAAGATAGATTGACACAGTGGATGTTAAAATCGTCTCAATGTATGTGGTAGTTATGTAGTCTCCTGTCAACTTGCAAAGGGGTGGAGTCTAGCCTGTTAATCAGGTCATAGCCTATGAGGCTTCTGTGTGGGCATGGCCTTCTCCTGAGGATTGAGGGAACTCATATCTTTCTCCCTGTAGGCAGGACACACACTCTCTCTCTGCTTCATCTCCCTGTGAGACATTTCTGTTGACAAGCCACATGGAACTACACAGATGGCAGCAAGAGTCTTGGAGCTGGAGGAACCACATGGAGCCAGCACTGAGATGCTTCTGAGGTGCACTGAGATGCTTCTAGAACCAGCACTGAGGAACCATCACTGAGATGCTTCCACCGCCACTGGATCCACAAGAGTTTTCACCCACTGGCCTGCAATCTTCCTGCACTTGGTATCATTGTATATGTTTTGTGAGTATGAAGAGGAATTTACAGACTGGTACCAGATATATGGGCTAATATCGGATTTATGGACTTGATCTGGACTGAGCTTCAATGTTTTCT
Organism: Echinops telfairi; assembly: GCF_000313985.2. Taxonomy (NCBI): domain Eukaryota; kingdom Metazoa; phylum Chordata; class Mammalia; order Afrosoricida; family Tenrecidae; genus Echinops; species Echinops telfairi. The sequence continues at coordinate 40,251,567 of NW_022111368.1, forward strand.
TAATATACAATTACTATTTGATATAAAGCTTTCTTTTACACATGAGTGTCTATGAATTTGTTTCTCTAGTCCAGTGGTTCTCAACCTGTGGGTCGCAACCCCTTTGGGGCTTAAACAACCCCTTCACAGGGGTCACCCAATTCATAACAGTAGCAAAATTATAGTTATGAAGTATCAATGAAAATAATTTTATGGTTGGGGGTTCACCACAACATGAGGAACCATCTTAAAGGGTCACGGCATTAGGAAAGATGAGAACCACTGCGCTAGTCCACCTGGACAAACACATCGTAACAGTAATTGTGAGGATGACGTAGGGCCAGGCAGTATTTTGTTCTGTTGCACATAGGGTTGCTATGAGTTAGAACCAACTTGTTGGCATCTAACAACAACAACCAAGATACTTTTGGTTATCACCACTGAGGAGAAGCGGGAGGAGAAGTGAACAGACATCTAGTGAGTAAAGGCCAGAAATATGTCTAAACATTTACAGTGCATAAGACAGCCCCTCCAGACCCTCCCCTCTCACCAGCCTTGGCACCAATTATGCAGACCAAGATGTTAACAGTGCTGATGTTAATCATTTTACCGTCCAGTACAATCCCGGACCTCGACACTAAGCCATGCTAGAAGGAGCTTTGAGTTGTGATGCAGTCGAGTTCTGAATCAATTTTTCCCATAAGAAATAACTGAAAATGGGTTCATCCATTTTTGACCAACAAGTTTTTACCCTAACCTTGCCCTTTTTTTTTAAACATTTTATTAGGGGCTCATACAACTGTTATTGCAATCCATACCACATCAATTGGGTAAAGCGCATTTGTACATCACTCTCAAAACATTTTCTCTCCACTTAAACCCCCGGCATTAGGTCCTCATTTTTTCCCCTCCCTCCCCGCTCCTCCCTCATGAGCCCTTGATAGTTTATAAATTGGTATTTTGTCATATCTTGCCCTGTCCGACGTCTCCCTTCACCCACTTTTCGGTTGTCTGTCCCCCAGGGAGGAGGTCACACACAGTTCCTTGTAATTGGTTCCCTCTTTCCTACTCATTCTCCCTTTACCCTCCCTGTTTTGCCACTCACACCACTGGTCCTGTAGGGCTCATCCACCCTGGTTCCCTGTATTTTCAGTTCCTATCTGTACCAGTGTTTTTATACAAAACAATACGCAGAAATTTCAAAGTAAATAAGTTCAGAGTTAAATAATATCATCTAAATAAGAAACACATTAAAAAAAAAAGGTTTTAGCAACTATAGTAGGGTCCGTCCCTTGATATTGATGAGGATCTGGATCTGTCTGTGGACACGGATGTGGAGAGGAAGTATGGAGAGAGAGTCATTGTCTGGAAGGGGAATCCCCGTCCATAAAGTCCCCTGGTAGCCGCTTTTCGGGAGTTTTTCCCTTCTGGGCTTTTTTCACTAGGACCTGGCTGGCTTTCTCTTAAAAAAAAAATCTGTCTATTGTGGTCTGCTGTTGGCATTTCCTTAACTGTTTTCTAAAATGGTTTACTAAATTATCATCAACAATTTCAATAACATGGTTAACCAGTTCCTTATCATGATGATTCTTTTCAAAAAAACTCTTTCTCAGGACCCATGGGTTTTTTTAATCTAAAAACAGTACAAAATGCCACTAAAACTAAGAAAATTATAGCAAATGCTTGGAACACAGCCACAAAAGGTTTAAACAACGTGTACTAACAACACTAACAATACCAACTAATGCCGAGTAACCGAAACATGAATTGATTTTGTTTACAAAAAGCATGTGCAACAGGTCAGATTCCAATGTTTGGTTCAAGCTCCGATGCAAAATATTCTCAACGTTTCGAGTCAAAATCCGATTATGTCCAGTACTGATCCAGTCAAGTACCACGCTTCTACTGTATATCATAACTTCTAAAACCCAAGTACAAGGGACATCATCAATATATTTTGAACAGGAGATTAGAAAAGATTATTGAAGTCACTGGTAAACTGACGAATTGAGGAGCACATCAGACAGGTAAGTTGATTAGAGGCTACGGCAGTAGTTTATGAGCTAAGTAGGAGTGGAGATAGAAAAAAACAGACAGATGAAGATGCAGGATAAATGTCTATGTACAGGATTTGGCAATGGATTGTAAAAGGAAGAAAGAAAGAGAATCATATAGATTTCTTGATTGTGCATAAAATAGCTTTCACAAATGGGAGAAATTTGGAGAAATACACCTAAAGAATAGCTCACTTTAAAGCATTTTAAGCTTGAAGTTCCATTTAGATAGATAAGATCGAGTTTTTAATATCCTCTACTTTCTTTTGACTGAGATTTCTCTGTTTTATTTGGTCATTGTTGCAGGGTCATTTTTGTGTTTTTGTGTTTATCCTTGTTTTGTATGTTGTTCTGAATAGGGAAGTCCATGACAGCAACGGGAGGCAACATCACGGACTACAAGAAGGAATAAAATGCCCCAATGTTGATTGTGGTGACGACTGCATAATTCTTCTTAATATTATTAACTATTGATATTTTTTTTTAAGATTGCAATTTCAGAGATTCACACATAGGTCGTCAGTTTGGGAAATAGAAATAAAGTAGAGAGTTCAACTGGAGTGACAGGCATATACAATGTAAGGGCATGAGCATGAGTGATATCTTCCAGGAAAATGAGGGCTTTGAAAAGCGACCACAATCCCAATCTTTACAAAACATCAATAAGCATTGGGACAGAGACTAAGCAGACAGAAAAGAAAGCAAAATCCACTAGAGAAGTCGAAGGAAACACAAGAATTGTCATGTAAACTGAGCAGCAGAGCTCTTAGAAGGAATAAAGAAGTGGACAGCTATCTCAAATGCGACTGAGAAGAATCCATTGAATTCCAAGAATCCATAGCATGGAGTACTTGGGAACAATAAAAAAGAGGAACTTCAGTGCAGAAGTCAGATGAGAGTGAGTTGTAGATTGAATGGCAGGTAGAAAGTAAAGTGTGTGTGGAGAGAGCTCTTACAGCTTCCTTTGCTGAGAAGCAACATCAGAAGATGCCACTCTGGAAAGAATCGGGGTTAAAAAGGTGCTTGGTATATTTTAATTTGTTCTTCGTCAGTGGATTGAGGTTGTTGCTGTTTTGTTGTACA
>NW_022111368.1:40256128-40270635 GCF_000313985.2 Echinops telfairi
AAAATGAGGACCTAATGTCGGGGGTTTAAATGGAGAGAAAATATTTTGAGAAACGATGTACAAATGCGCTTTACACAATTGATGTGTGTATGGATTGAGATAACAGTTGTATGAGCCCCTAATAAAATGTTAAAAAGAAAAATTGGAACCAATGTCACACACAATTAAAATAAAGTATGTTAAGTAGGGAAAAAAAAAAAAAAAAAAGGTGTGAATCCAGCAGAAAGCCAACAGCCAGCACATTGGGGCATGGATTTGCCAGGAGGGGAGGCCAAACCCATTACCTTTACCAAACAGTTACCTTGCCAGCAGATGAGATGGGGTTTGGGAACAGAGAAGTGTACATTCTTTGTTGTCTTTCTTGTAGCAAGCCAACTAAGTGCTTGCCCGTGATCGCCACCCAGAGCAGCAGGAGGTGACGCTGTGACATCTGGAAGTCTAGCCAGACAGAAGGCCAGGTACAGAGTGTTCACCCCAAGAGAGACTGCTTCAGTGGAGAGCAAATCCCCCACCAGGGAGTCCACCATCTTATGATGGCCATATTTACCAGGCTTCTGTTTACGAACCGAGTAGAGTCCTCACCATCTGGTAGTCAGTGAGAAAAAAGAAAAATCTACATAAACTGTTGGCAAATCCTAGAACTATGCAAATTTAAAATCAATTAACCCGAGTAAAAGGAAACACACACACACACACACACACACACACACACTTGGAGATCTTGAAGTTTTGCTGCATTCCTGTCCTTGAATTCCATAAGATACCCCTGCAAATTTATAAACATTATAAACCTTTTCTTTTATGCTCTGCTGCCACAAGCACACATTGAATTCTATTAGTTACAACCAAACGAGTCTTGAATCAGACACAATTACAGCAGTCAAAAAGCACTTATGCTCTGAAGAACATGGCCTTGGCATATATAAAATGAATAAAGCCAGAAATAGGAGAAGATAGTAACAGAAACATAATTGTAGTAGGAACTTTAATACATATTGCTCTGTATACTTGACTGATAAAGGCAAACAAATGAATGAGTATATATATTCTCAATACAAAAAATAGCAAGTTTTAATTTTTATAGCAATACCCTGTGCTCTATATAAACTGTTCTTCCTATCAGCATATTTTTGAAATGCAATTCGCTGTTTTTCGTTGCTCTCAAGTCCAGTCAATTGTGACTTCTAAAGATGGAGAGGACAGAACAGGAACTTCTGCCGGCCAAGAGAATGGACTCTCTCTTTGCTAGGAATGAACATTGTGCTTGTAAAGGGAACAAACATTCTGCAAGCTACAAAAGTGAACGATGGGCCCAGAGATAACAAGCCTGGTAAATGTCTCTCTGCTGAGGTCAAGCTCAGTGGTCTCCTAAAATGTCTCACCCAGAGTTACAGCCTGAGATAAGACTCAGACACAGAATTGTCACCTAAGATAAATGAAAAAGAAATCTGTAGGAGACTCACGAACAAATTTAGTAACTAATTAGAAAGCACTGGGGGAGCTGCAATTGCCCTCCCCCTTTGAAAGTGCCTTTAACAACTAGAAGGATCCCCTTAGACATGTCCTCCTTCCTCTCTCACTTCACCAGGAGAACCTTGAAACACAATTAGACACTGGAAACTTGCTAGCAATAGGTTTCCTGTGAGTCACAGATAAAGTTTTTAATTGTCATGCAGCTTCGAACCTAATGGTGAAATACTCTTCAAAGATTTAATAAATGCATATACTTATGGTAGTTATAAATGGCAAATAAAGAGACTAGGAAGTGGGAATGGCCTGGGAAGGCCTCTCAGAACAAAGAGGGCTGGAGAAGAAACCATGCAGCAAACCAAATAGAGACCATGCCTGGTGGAAAGTGTCATGTGCCATGGGTCTGATATAGTAGTGCTCAGGGTGTTTAAGAATCAAAGGAAGACTTTTGTATTTCTGTGGCTAAATGATCGTAAGCAAGGGGATATGGACCCAGTGTTCATGAGAGGGAAGAATACTGGAGTCAAATTCTATAGTGTACTCACATCCTGATTCTGTTCTGAGATCAGAAGAATTTGACGTGTTAGAAGAAGGTACGCAAACTGGTTACTTTTCCTTAGATCACTTCACTGGCCGGTGGAGAATAGAGTGGAAGAGTGCAAGAAACAAAGCCAAGCGTGAGGAGATGATTCTGATTGGCCAGAGGAAAGATAGGGCATCCTAGGAGAGAGGATAGTGTCGGTGGAGACAATTTTTGGTAGAATTGGTAGAATTGACTGAGCCTTAATTAATTGAATCCAATTGGTTTTAAGAAGGGAAATACAGTAAATGATGTCTCCTCAAAAAATAAATATTTCACTGAGGAATCCATACTCACAAAGACTCCCCCAATCAGAAATGCACAAGTCAGGGACTCTGGTCGCAGTCCAAAAAATCAGAAATCTTCCAAAAAAATAAATGACTACATAGCTATTAAAGGAGAATAATAAAAATAACAGACAAACATCCTCACTCTCCTAAGTAGCAATTCTCAAATTCTCAATTCAATCTAGAAATCAAAATACAGACACATCATGAATGTTAAGTGATGCACACTTGTATATAACTGCTTCACCTCTGCCTCCAATACTCATCTCTTCATTTTTATACTGTGATGGCTGGCATGTTGCTGTCATGCTGAAAGCCAGGCCCCCCATATTTCAAATACCATGACACACAGGTTTCAGTGGAGACTCCAGACAAGACACACTAGGGAGAAGGAGGAGGTGGTGCACTTCAGAAAACGGAGCTACTGAAAACTTTATGAGTAGCAGTGGAATCTTGTCTGGTGTAGTGCTAGAATAAGGTGCTCAAATTACAACTGAGAAAGAGGTACCTCGTCTGAGGAGAGTTGACTTTCATGATGTGGATGAAGCAATGTTTTCAAGACCTTCAGTGACTGATGTGACATGGCTCAAAATGTGAAGAAACAGCTGTAAACGTCCAGTAATAATCAGAACATGGAATATATTAAAGAGGAATCTAGGAAAATTGGAATTTGTCAAAAATAGCAATGGAATGCATAAAGATCAGTGATTTAGGCATTCGTGAGCTGAAACGGACTAGTATCGGTCATTATGAATCAGACAACCACATAATCTACATCTACAAATGTCTACCAGACAAACTGAAGAGGAATGGCATTGTATCTATCATTTCAAAACATTTCAAGATCTATCCTGAAATACAACACTGTCAGTAATAAGATAATATTCATATAGCTATAAGGAAGATCAACTAATACTACTACTACTCAAAGTTATGTAATTTCTAAAGCCAAAGGAGAGGAAATTGAAGTTATTTACCAACTTCATAAGTCTAAAATTGTTTTGTTTTATATTGTTTTAATTGTTTTGTTTAACATATCATACAATTCAATGGTTAAATCATGTGAAGAAGGGTTGCAAAATTATCACCACAATAAACTTTAGAACATTTGCTTCCTTCTCTAGCCATGGATGTTGACTCTCCATTTTTTCCCAACCTCCCCGTTGGAGCCTCCAATTATTAATCCAGTTGGTACCCTCACAGATGCACCCATCCTGACTTCCCTATATGGAAACACATACAAAGCAAACACAAAACACAAGAAAAGGACCCAGAAACAATGACCAAATAAAGCGGGAAAACTTCCATCGAAAAGAAAGAAGAGAATATTTAAAAACTAGAATCAATTCCAAATGAATGAAATGGGAGATCTAATGTCAAGGGGTTAAATTCTAGCCTTACTATAGCTGCTAAAAATTCACTTTAAATTCGCTTTGTCTCATATTAAAGCTATTCACGTTCCTAGAACATAGTCATTGGGGATTTACCATAGACTCAATGCAGGTAGGCACCCCACAAATGTATTTTGGGGTTCCACTATCATCTATAGTGTTTGACAAAGTGAATATTTAGAATTTAGGCTCTGGTTCCATTCTGTTATCTGTGTTAGAATTTTATTACTTGTAATCTTTAGATCACACAGGCTGGTATGCTTCTTCCATGTGGATTTCACTAACTCCTAACGTATATGGCTGTTGTTTCCAGACAAGCATCTCATTTAAGACCCCAAACGCTATTTTTTCTGATAGCCAGGCAACATCCTTCACCACACTTTGTTATAACACCTACATCTTCCGTGATTTCCTCTTGAGGGCAAGTATCCAGTAGAGCCATATCCCAAGAACTATTTGTTCTTATATTGGGATTCCGAGCAAGTGAAAGATAAAAGTCTATTTATATAGCTGTGATTTATATATGTCCCTGGTTCACACTTCAGAGACATCATTATTCTTTTATTTGTTATTTTTGTTAGATGCCTTCAAGTTGGTTCCAACTCACAGTGATCCTATGTGACAACAGAACAAAACCCTACTGGTCCTGTTCCATCTTCAGTGTTCGTATGTTTCAGCTCCCTTGTGTAGGCACTGTGTCGCTTCTCCTCATCCAGGTCTCATTCTTCTTTCGCTGCACATCCCCTTTACCAAATATGATAGGTTCAAGGTAACTGCCTTTCCTGATTATCCATCCAAAGTACTTGAGACATAGTCTCGCCATCTTGCCTTTAAGTGGCATTCTGACTGTACTTCCTCCCAGACAGATCTGTTTGTTCTTCTAGTAGTCCGTGGTATTTTCAATATTCCTCACCAGTACCATCATTCAAATGCAACAATTCTTCCCGGTTGAATATCCAATTTCCATATATATTTATATGAGACGATTGAAAATATCATGGCTGGATTCAGGCCCACCATAGTTGTCAAAGTAGCATCTTTGCTTTACACCACTTTAAACACTTTGTGCAGCAGATTTACCCAATGCAATGCATTTTTGATGTCTTGATTGCTACTTCCATGAGCATTGATCGTGGATCCAAGCAAGACAAAACTTGGAAACTGCAATCTCTCTCCATTTATCATCATGTTACCTACTAGTCTAGTTATGGGATTTTCCCACTGAGTTGTAATCCATACTGAAGGTTGCAATCCTTCATCTTCCTAAGCAAGTGCTTCATGTTCTCCTCACTCTCAGCCTGCAAGCTTGTTTCACCTGCATCTTGCAGGTTGTTAATAAGCCTTTCTCCAACCCCGATGTTACGCTTTTCTTCATGTTATCCGACTTTCCTGCTTACTTCCTCAGTATATCCATTAAATATGGTGACAGGATGCAACCCTGCGCATACCTTTCCTGATTTTTAGACCATGCAGTATGCCCTTGTTCTGTTCTCATAACTGCCTTACGAACCATGTACAGGTTTTGCATAAGCAAACGGAAGCGTTCTTCTCAAGGTTGTCTATCGTTTATTGTGATTCACACAATCTAATGTCATGGCTAAGTCAATGAAACACAAGTAAACATCTTTCTGGTACTCTCTGCTTTGAACCAAGACCCATCAGGCATCAGGAATGATATCCCTTGTTCCACATCGTCTGAGTCTCACTTAAACCTCTGGCATTTCCATGTCAATGTCAAAAGTTGTTGGGTGATCTTCAGCAAAATTTAACTTGTATATTATGCCAATTATTTTGTTCAATAATTTGTGCAATCTGTTGGGTGAACTTCCTTTGAAATAGGTACAAATAAGCATCTCTTCTCATAAGTTGGCCAACTAGCTGTCTTCCAAATTTCCTGGCATAGAAGGCTGAGTGCTTCTAGTGCTTCATCAGCTTGTTGAAACATTTTAATAAGTATTCCATCAATTCCTGGAGTCTTAATTTTGGCAAACGCTTTCAGTGCAGTTTGAACTTCTTCCTTCAACATTATTATTTCTTACTCATATGCTACCTTCTGAAGTGGTTAAATGTAGACTAGTTCTTTTTGGTACAGTGACTGTGCATTTTTTCCATTTTAGGGGTGCTTCCTATATCATTCAATATTTTGCCCATAGAGTCCTTCAATATTGCCACTCGAGACTTGAATTTTCTCTCGAGTTGTTTCAGTTTAAGATATGCTGAGTGTGTTCTTCCCTTTCAGTTTTCTAACTCTAGATCTTTGCCTAATTTATTACCATATTTTACTTTGCTTTCTAGATCTGCTCTTTGATATTTTCTATTCCATTTTTTTACTTCATTATTTCCATTTATCCTATCAGCTCTATAGTTAAGAATAATTTTCAGTCTCTTCTGACATCCACTTTTATATTTTCTTTCTTCTCCTTTTAATTACCTTTTGCTTTCTTAATGTATAATGTTCTTAATGTCATCCTATTGCTCATAAGATCTGTCACTAGTGTTTAATATCAAATTTATCTTTAAGATGTTCTTGAAATTTGGGTGGGATAGCCTCAAGGTTGCATTTTGCCTCTCATGAACTTGTTTTAATTTATTTCAACTTCAACCTACACTTACATATGGGCAATTAATAGTCTGTTCCACCGTTGGCACCTGGCCTGTCTATAGCTGCTGATATTGAGCTTCTGTGTCACCTCTTCCAAAAGTGATGGTCAATATATTTTCTGGGTGTTCCATCTGGAGAAGTTCATGTGTATAGTCACCATTTGTTTGATTGAAAACATGTATTTCTTACAAAGAAGTCATAGGTCATGTAAAATTCCATCATACACGCTCCGACTTCATTTCTAATACTGGGATCACATTTCCCAGCTACTGTTCCTTCCTCTGTTTCCAATTTTTGCTTTCTAATCACCAGTATTCAACACATGTTGATTGCATGTTGGATCAATTTCAAACTGAAGATGTTTGTAGAATGCTTCAATATCTCCCCCTCTAGCTTTAGTGGTTGCTGCATAAGATCAAATAATAGTTGTATTGATTGGTTTTCTTTGTATGACGATGGACATTATCCTATCACAGACAGCATTATACTTCAAGAACCTGCTCGAAATGTAATTTTTGGTGAGGAGTGTGTACACCACACGATTTTCTCATTTAAAACGGCCCACAGTAGTCCATTTCAGCTTACTAATACCTAGAATATTGATCTTTATGGGTTCCATTTCATTTTTAATGACTCCTATTTTTCCTAGATCTGTATTTCATACATTCCACATTCTAATCATTAATTGATGGCACAGCTATTTCTTCTCATTTTAAGTAGTTCCCCATCAGCAAAGGAAGTCCCAAAGGCTTATTTACCATTATAGGCTTTCCATTTGTGTCTCATTATGATCAACTTTATTTTGAGAAGGTATCTCTTCGTCAGTCATATATTGAGTGTCTTCTGACCTGAGGGGCTCATTTCTGGCACCATCTTTGATACTGTTCTGCTTTTACTCATTAGGTTTTGAGTCATTGAAAATGCTTTGATGGTATCCACAGAGGTGTCAGTGGCTAATTCCTTACAAGTTGACAGCTGATTCTTTCTCCATAGTCTGTTCTTAATCTGAAAGCTTTGCTGGAACCTGTTCACTTTGAGTGACCCTGCTGGTATTTGAAATTTCAGTGACATAATGTTCCCCATGACAGCAACACAAGTCACCACAATATGACAAACTGACAGACAAGTGGTGGCATTTTATTAAAGTACATCATAATTCATTCCCAGGAAATGTACAGTAATTCTATTGATAGTAACATTATTTTGGTCAATGGTACAGAATTAAAACCTTATTGAGAAAATGAATTTATGAATGTATAGGACATGTTATTATACCACAATACATGAATTTCTAGTTTTTTCTTCTTTTTTGAAATTTAGATGACTGGTCAATGGTTACACAAAGCCATAGGAACTGGAGAGATAGCAATAATTTTGATAACACTCATTTACAGAGACAGAACCATGCCTGGTAGACTAACACATGTCACAAAAAAAGCAGAGAGAACATGCAAGCAACAAATATATATTGGTCTCTAGTCCACATTCACTGAGTGCCCTCAAAGCAGTAGGTCTGAACCAAACCAAAGATCCAACAACCACCAATACTCTAACCTTGGAATGCTGTCACCTGCTTCTTCTGGGGCATTTTAGCTTTAAGTTCAAATTAAACTCACTTATAATAGAACTAAGAAACTGAAATGACCATAGAACACTGCTTTATGGCAGCAATTAATTAATCTCCCTCTCCCTAAAACATGGGACACTGACCCCTTATCCCATATGGAATGAGACACCTCTCTTGAGGTGGTTCTTAAGATGTTTGAATAAAGGGGTGAAATATAGTTTATGAGAAATAGGCTGCTCACTGCAGGGTCAGTAGTTCAAAACCACCAGCTGCTCTGTGGGAGAAAGATGAGGCTTTCTCCACTTACAAGAATTGTAGTATTGGAAAAAACACAGGGGCAGTTCTACCATGTCCTACAGGGTCACTATGAGTCAGACTACTCCATGGCAGTGACTTTGAGTTTGTATTTTTGGAGACAGGCACAAAACCTTGATGCTTGGAAGACCTGCTTAGAAGACTACATGATGTGGGAACAGATGTCTGCTTTTGTCTTGGTTTCTATCTTTACAATAGTGGACTCATACAATATTTGTCCTTTTGTGATCAACCAACTTTACTCATCAGAATGGTTTCCAGGTCCATCCACGTCATGAATTTTTTTGTGGTGCCCTCACTATTTCAGGGATGCATAGTATTCCGATATGTGTATGTACCAGAGTCCCTTTATCCATTCTTCAGCTGATGGGCATATGGGCTGTTTCTAGCTTTTTGCTATTATGAATTATTATGAACATGAAAAAGCATTCATACATTCATTTTCTGCTTCTTACTTCTTTGATGTGTGTGCCCAGGATTGCTGGTATCGCTGAATCCAATGGGATTTCCATTCTCAGTTGTTTCAACGAGTGCCATGTCACTTTCCACAACTGTTGTACACCTTTACAAATGCATAAGCAGTGTATGAGAGTTCCAATCTCTCTTCATACTCTCCATTATTTGTTGTCTTCTGGGGGTTTTTTGGTTTTTAATTGGGATAGCATTGTGTGTGAATGGTTATACCTCTTTGTTGTTTATATTTGCATTTAAACTAGTGATAATGAGCATTTCCTTATCTCTTTGTTAGCCACTTGAGTTTGTTCTTTGGGAATTCTCTATTCCAGTCCTTTGCCTGCCTTTTCATTGGATTATTTATTTCTGATTGCGGTGCTGCAGAACCGTATAGATTTTAGTGGTTAATTTCTTGTCTGTTAAGTTGTTGTTAAAGATTTTTCCCCTAATCTTTGGATTCTGATTTTGCTCTTTTGATGAAGTTTTTTATGTTCATGCATGTGGAAGTTACAAAATCTGTCAACTTGTAGAGTCTAGCCTGTCAATCAGGTTACAGTCATTGAGGCTCTGTGTGGGCTTGGCCTTCTCTGAAGATTCGGGGACCTCCTGTCCTCCTCCCTGGAGGTGGGACACACACTTGTTGAGAGACATTCCTGATGATGCTGATGCAGACAGAGCCCAGGAGCTGAAAGAGCCACATGGAGACTCATGCCAGCGATGAGATTCTTCCACCACTGGATCCACAAGATTTTCCATCCATTGGCCTGTGACCTTCCTGCATTTGGTGTCATTGCATGAGCTCATCGGTCTGAAGAGGAATATATAGACTGGTATCAGACATATGTGCTAATATTGGACATACGGACTTCATCTGGACCGGGCTGGGATGTTTTCTTAATATACAATTACTTTTTATATAAAACTCTTTCTTATACACATGTGATTGTCTCTGGATTTGTTTCTCTAGTCAACCTGGTTTAACATAATGAGTGTCTTAATTTTTAATAAGTTCAATCACCTGTTTTGTCTTCCACTGATGGTGTTTCTTAATATATAGGTTAGCATGTGTATGCTCTGCAATAGGGCCCTTGAGTTTGTCCTAATTTTCACATTGATGATTCTTATATCTCTGGGGATTACATTTAGGTCACTAATGCATCTAGATGCTGCTATTTTATGCATCCTGTTTCATTCTTCTGCAGATGTAGATCCAATTTTTCCAGCACCATTTGTTAAATAAGGTGTCTCTTTCCCATTTAATGTTTATTTTTCTTTTGTCAAAAATCAGTTTCCTGAAGGTGGATGCTTTCATATCTGGGTTTGCTATCCTGTTCCATTGGTTTATGTGTCTATCACTGGTCCATGTAGCTACCAGGTTGTTTTGACCACTGTGACCGTGTAATAGGTTTTGAGGTTGAACAGTGGAAAGCCTTCTACTTTATTCTTCTTTTGGAAGAGTTCTTTGCTCGTCCTGGAACTCTTCCCTCTCCATACATAGTTGGTAAATAGTTTTTCCATTTCTTTAAAGAATGAAGTTGGGATTTGGATTGACTTACGTTGTATTTATAGATGACTTTACATAATATTGGCAGGGAGATTTCTTTGAGTACTAAAGTGCATCTGACCTAAGAACTGACCCGATGGCATCTAACAACAACAACAACAACAACAGCGATAATTCAAACACATTTATTCTTCTTTGGTCTTACTTATTTAATGTCCACCTTTCACACACATATGAGGTGAAAATACCATGGCTTGGGTCAGATGCACTTTAGTACTCAAAGAAATCTCCCTGATTTTCACCACTCTGAAGTGGTCTTGTGCAACAGATGTACCCAATGCAAGTCATTGTTTGATCTTTCATCATTCCTTCCATGGGCACTGATGGTGGATCCAAGCAAGAGTCAATTTTCAGTTACTTCAAATGTTCCTCCATTTATCACAGTGTTACCTATGGTCCAGTTGTGGAGGTTTTGGCTTTCTTTACAGAGTGGCAAATCATACTAAATGTTGTAATCCTTGAACTTCATTAGCAAGTGCTTCAAGTCCTCACTTTCAGCAAGTGAGGTGGTGTAGCCTTTATTGCAGATGGTTAACAAGCCTTCCTTCAATCTGATGCCACATTACGATCGGATGGTGAGCTGGAACATCCTTAATCAGACAATATCACTGAGCCAATTGATTGAAAGGAAGTTTACTCGGGTGTGTATTCTACTTGTGTCTTTTTGCTGGATCTGGCGCTTGCATTTAGCTTCTCTTCTGCTCTCTGGATGCCATCTTACCTGCTTACCTTGGACTCATTTACCTCTGTAGCTAGAAGCCTGCCATTTGATCTGCTAATCTTGGGATCATCAGTCCCTGCAGCTAAGCAAATCAAGAGAAGCCTTTAGTCTAACATATGACCTGACCCATAGACTTGGAATTTGTCAGTCCCTGAAGAAATTCCAATTTAATTGTTTTAGCACAGAACCCGAACTTTGGGAGTTTTAAGAGTTTCCTGATTGCAGGATGCTAAGGGGTTTTGGTGGGACTGTCAGGTAAGCTTTGTACTGCAGACCTTAAGATTGATGGTTCATACCTGTAGTTTCTCTGATAGAGAAAGATGATGCTATTTCTGTAAATAATTTTAACTTCATAAACCCTAACTGGGGCACTATGAATCAGAATAGACTCAGTGGCATAGGTTGAGTGATTCTAGTGGGTAGCCAGTGTTAAGAAACACATTTCTAGTTCTTGAAATTTATTTTTCCCTAAATAAATATATTCATGTCTCTATTACCTAACCAAAAATTCTTGAACTTCATTTCTTACAGGGAAGTGCAAGTGTACTAGTTTGCATAGAACTCTTTTTGCTTTTTCTCAACAACATGAGAACATACATCTTTGAATTCTACTTAGTGCCTACCTCAGTTCTGTGCATGTGACAGCACTACCTGTTGTCCTCGTGGGCACATAGTAGGCACTTAATCAGTGTCCAGTGGGCAGTGTGTTAGAGATCACAGAGTGGTGAGCAGTCTTTTCTGCCTCCTGGGAGGTGGAGAGTGGGCAGAAGTGATTCTAAAGGTAGCTGCAAGCCAGAAGGTCAAGAAGACAAATTGGTTTTGAGAATGTCAACATGAAAAATGGGAAAGCTACTTTTAACTGTTGAAAACCTATTTAAACTCCTGATCCTCTTATTAAACCTATTTGAAGACAGCCTGGGGAAACTGATGGTAGAGAGGCATCCATTTGCCATCCAGATGTACAAAATAAATAACAGAATTTCAATCAGCTGGAGAAGCTACTGAGCACTAACACCTGATGAGATCCTTTTATTCATTTTTCCCCTGGGAAAACTAATTACAGAAAATTATTTTATCAACCTGCCCTGGAGAAAGGCTGTACTTCCCAGTGGCTTTCTGTAAGGAGTTTAATAAAAGGTTGTGGCCTTAATTCTACCACATTAAAAATAAACCAATTGCTGTGTGTGGTGGTTATAAGGGATGTCGTTCTGAATTTGAAGAAGTAAAATATAATTGTTTGGAGGACTTTGACTCCATCTTTAAAAACATCTCATTTATAGTCACTAATAATAATTTTTTAAAATCACTGTCATTGAATAGATCATGACTCATTGTGACTCCTTTGACTCATAGGACAAAGAAGAACTGCTCCTTTGAGTTTCTGAGGCTGGAAATCCTTATGGGACCACAAAGCCTTATCTTTCTCCCACTTCATGACTGGTGGATTTGAACTGCTGACCCGGCAGTTAGCAGCCCAAATCATAATAATAAACAAAAACCTCTCTACCATCAAGTCAGTTTTGCCTCATAGCAATCCTATAGAATAGAGGAGCACAACCCCTGTGGGTTTTCTGAGATTATAACTCTTTACTGGAGTAGAAAACCTCCTCTTTCTCCCATAGAGCCCTTGCTGCTTCCAAGTGCTTATCCAGAGGTAAGCAGCCCCGCTCATTAGTGTCATTCATGTAGCTTGTTGTTGTGTGCCATCCAGTTGATTTTTGATTTAAAGCAACCCTACAGGACAGAATAGAACTGCTCCACAGGGTTTCCTAGGGGACAGGCTATAATCTTGACAGGAGCAGATCACAGGGTCTTCTCTCCTATGGAGCCAACTGGGTAGATTCAAACCATGGACCTTTCAGTTAGCAACTGAGTGCTTAATCATTGTGCCACCAGGCCTCCTTTGGCTATAGAAGGGCAGCTTAGCACATACGTTTTAAGTTCCACAGTGTCTCTGAAAGTCTGAAAGTCTGAGTAGCATCCTTTGCTTTCATGTCTGTGCAAACTGAGTCTTGTTACTGTGTTGTTGTCAGATGCCATTGAGTGAGTCCTGACCCCAGGTAACGCTATGCACAACACAGCAAAACACTGCCACCCTCACAAGGATTCCCATGCTTGCGTCCATTATTGCAGCCACCGTGTCCAACATATTGAGGGCCTTCCTCTTCTTCACTGCCCCCATACTTCACAAAACCTAATGTCCTTCTCAGACACTAGCCTCTCCTGACAACATATTCAAATTATGTGCGACAAAGTCTTTCCATCCTTGTCTCAATGGAGAACTCTGGATGTATGTCTTCCAAGACAGATAGGTGTGTCCCTTTATAGCAATCCATGGTGATTTCAATATTCGTCTTCATCACCACAATTCAAAGGGATCCATTCTTCTTCGGTCTTCTTTATTCGATGTCCAACTTTTACATGCATATGAGGCAACTGAAATTACCATGGCTTATGTCCGGGGTGCCCCAGGCTTCACCTTTGCCTTTCAGTTCTTTAAAGTTATCTTGTGCAGCAGATTTACCTAATGCAGTCCATCATTTGATCTGGTGCTCCCATGATTAGTGAGGGTGGGTCCAAACAAGACAAAATCCTGGACAACTTCAACCTTTTGACCCAGTTTAAATTTGTACCAGTTTTCAATATTTCTGCTGTCTTTTTCATTTTCTCTGTCTTATTTGGTTGTCATTATTAGTTTTGTTTTTGTATGTTTTTCTTTATATAAAATACAAGATAGGCAAATGTATAGAGACAATAACTGGATTCATAGTTTCTTAGAGTTATTGGAGGGGAGGTGTATGGAGGGAGTGGGGAGCTCATAATGAGTTCAAGAAAGAAGAAAACATTCTGAAATGGATTGCAGTGATGATTACACAATCTTTTAACACGATTAAACCATTGGATGGTATGATGTGTAGGTTATGTCAATAAAACTTGATTTTTTAAATTTAAAGAATAATAAAAATATTATCTAAATGACAAAGGCTTGATATGTAAGAAGAAAATGACTCCAAATTATTCTGGCAAGAAAGGTTGACAATGGGTTAAGACTAGGTTCAATTAGCTGCCATTCAGTCCAATCTGTCTCAGGGCAACCTCAGGCCTGTGGAAGTAGAACTGTATCCTACACAGGATTAGAATGCTGATTTTTCAGAAGTCAATCATTTGGCCTTTCTCTTGAATCATGTGAGGATAAGCTCAAAGCTCCAGTCTTTGGTTGGAGCCTAGCACAATGATAACATGGATCACCAGGGACTCCAGGCTGGGTACAAAGGGACTATAAGTATAATTACAGGGTTTATATTCATTTTAAAACTCACCAGGGGTGAATGTGGTAAACTATTTAGCACTGTCACATCTGGAAAACGAGTACTGTACTTAACTATACACATTTAGAAGGGTGCAATAATAAGATAAATAGGGAAACTCTGTGGACATTGGAGACAGGGCATGGTGCTCCAACAGGCTAGACTGGAAAACACAAGTTTTTCTTGCTTGGTATATTTTAATTTGTTCTTCGTCAGTGGATTGATGTTGTTGCTGTTTTGTTGTACAGT